>NC_090922.1:1503631179-1503898281 GCF_040938575.1 Ambystoma mexicanum | reverse complement strand
CGGAGCAGCAAGAGCAGGGGGCTCGCAGTGCTGCCTTAAAGTGTGTGCAAGTTCACAGGCCGAAAGCACGTAAATGTCACCAGTGCTAAAGAAATGCTCCTTCTCAACGCCGCACGGGCGGCTGTGTGCAGGATAAGAGCCTCCTTACGAGGTCACGTGATGCGGTCACGTGAAGAGAAGCTCCGCCTTCCTTCCCTCGGAGCAGCAAGAGCAGGGGGCTCGCAGTGCTGCCTTAAAGCGTGTGCAAGTTCACAGGCCGAAAGCACGTAAATGTCACCAGTGCTAAAGAAATTCTCCTTCTCAACGCCGCACGGGCGGCTGTGTGCAGGATAAGAGCCTCCTTACGAGGTCACGTGATGCGGTCACGTGAAAGAGAAGCTCCGCCTTCCTTCCCTCGGAGCAGCAAGAGCAGGGGGCTCGCAGTGCTGCCTTAAAGCGTGTGCAAGTTCACAGGCCGAAAGCACGTAAATGTCACCAGTGCTAAAGAAATGCTCCTTCTCAACGCCGCACAGGCGGCTGTGTGCAGGATAAGAGCCTCCTTACGAGGTCACGAGATGCGGTCACGTGAAGAGAAGCTCCGCCTTCCTTCCCTCGGAGCAGCAAGAGCAGGGGGCTCGCAGTGCTGCCTTAAAGCGTGTGCAAGTTCACAGGCCGAAAGCACGTAAATGTCACCAGTGCTAAAGAAATGCTCCTTCTCAAACGCTGCACGGGCGGCTGTGTGCAGGATAAGAGCCTCCTTACGTGGTCACGTGATGCGGTCACGTGAAGAGAAGCTCCGCCTTCCTTCCCTCGGAGCAGCAAGAGCAGGGGGCTTGCAGTGCCGCCTTAAAGCGTGTGCAAGTTCACAGGCCGAAAGCACGTAAATGTCACCAGTGCTAAAGAAATGCTCCTTCTCAATGCCGCACGGGCGGCTGTGTGCAGGATAAGAGCCTCCTTACGAGGTCACGTGATGCGGTCACGTGAAGAGAAGCTCCGCCTTCCTTCCCTCGGAGCAGCAAGAGCAGGGGCTCGCAGTGCTGCCTTAAAGCGTGTGCAAGTTCACAGGCCGAAAGCACGTAAATGTCACCAGTGCTAAAGAAATGCTCCTTCTCAACGCCGCACGGGCGGCTGTGTGCAGGATAAGAGCCTCCTTACGAGGTCACGTGATGCGGTCACGTGAAGAGAAGCTCCGCCTTCCTTCCCTCGGAGCAGCAAGAGCAGGGGGCTCGCAGTGCTGCCTTAAAGCGTGTGCAAGTTCACAGGCCGAAAGCACGTAAATGTCACCAGTGCTAAAGAAATGCTCCTTCTCAACGCCGCACGGGCGGCTGTGTGCAGGATAAGAGCCTCCTTACGAGGTCACGTGATGCGGTCACGTGAAGAGAAGCTCCGCCTTCCTTCCCTCGGAGCAGCAAGAGCAGTGGGCTCGCAGTGCTGCCTTAAAGCGTGTGCAAGTTCACAGGCCGAAAGCACGTAAATGTCACCAGTGCTAAAGAAATTTTCCTTCTCAACGCCGCACGGGCGGCTGTGTGCAGGATAAGAGCCTCCTTACGAGGTCACGTGATGCGGTCACGTGAAGAGAAGCTCCGCCTTCCTTCCATCGGAGCAGCAAGAGCAGGGGGCTCGCAGTGCTGCCTTAAAGCGTGTGCAAGTTCACAGGCCGAAAGCACGTAAATGTCACCAGTGCTAAAGAAATGCTCCTTCTCAACGCCGCACGGGCGGCTGTGTGCAGGATAAGGAGCCTCCTTACGAGGTCACGAGATGCGGTCACGTGAAGAGAAGCTCCGCCTTCCTTCCCTCGGAGCAGCAAGAGCAGGGGGCTCGCAGTGCTGCCTTAAAGCGTGTGCAAGTTCACAGGCCGAAAGCACGTAAATGTCACCAGTGCTAAAGAAATGCTCCTTCTCAACGCTGCACGGGCGGCTGTGTGCAGGATAAGAGCCTCCTTACGAGGTCACGTGATGCGGTCACGTGAAGAGAAGCTCCGCCTTCCTTCCCTCGGAGCAGCAAGAGCAGGGGGCTCGCAGTGCTGCCTTAAAGCGTGTGCAAGTTCACAGGCCGAAAGCACGTAAATGTCACCAGTGCTAAAGAAATGCTCCTTCTCAACGCCGCACGGGCGGCTGTGTGCAGGATAAGAGCCTCCTTACGAGGTCACGTGATGCGGTCACGTGAAGAGAAGCTCCGCCTTCCTTCCCTCGGAGCAGCAAGAGCAGGGGGCTCGCAGTGCTGCCTTAAAGCGTGTGCAAGTTCACAGGCCGAAAGCACGTGAATGTCACCAGTGCTAAAGAAATGCTCCTTCTCAACGCCGCACGGGCGGCTGTGTGCAGGATAAGAGCCTCCTTACGAGGTCACGTGATGCGGTCACGTGAAGAGAAGCTCCGCCTTCCTTCCCTCGGAGCAGCAAGAGCAGGGGGCTCGCAGTGCTGCCTTAAAGCGTGTGCAAGTTCACAGGCCGAAAGCACGTAAATGTCACCAGTGCTAAAGAAATGCTCCTTCTCAACGCCGCACGGGCGGCTGTGTGCAGGATAAGAGCCTCCTTACGAGGTCACGTGATGCGGTCACGTGAAGAGAAGCTCCGCCTTCCTTCCCTCGGAGCAGCAAGAGCAGGGGGCTCGCAGTGCTGCCTTAAAGCGTGTGCAAGTTCACAGGCCGAAAGCACGTAAATGTCACCAGTGCTAAAGAAATGCTCCTTCTCAACGCCGCACGGGCGGCTGTGTGCAGGATAAGAGCCTCCTTACGAGGTCACGTGATGCGGTCACGTGAAGAGAAGCTCTGCCTTCCTTCCCTCGGAGCAGCAAGAGCAGGGGGCTCGCAGTGCTGCCTTAAAGCGTGTGCAAGTTCACAGGCCGAAAGCACGTAAATGTCACCAGTGCTAAAGAAATGCTCCTTCTCAACGCCGCACGGGCGGCTGTGTGCAGGATAAGAGCCTCCTTACGAGGTCACGTGATGCGGTCACGTGAAGAGAAGCTCCGCCTTCCTTCCCTCGGAGCAGCAAGAGCAGGGGGCTCGCAGTGCTGCCTTAAATCGTGTGCAAGTTCACAGGCCGAAAGCACGTAAATGTCACCAGTGCTAAAGAAATGCTCCTTCTCAACGCCGCACGGGCGGCTGTGTGCAGGATAAGAGCCTCCTTACGAGGTCACGAGATGCGGTCACGTGAAGAGAAGCTCCGCCTTCCTTCCCTCGGAGCAGCAAGAGCAGGGGGCTCGCAGTGCTGCCTTAAAGCGTGTGCAAGCTCACAGGCCGAAAGCACGTAAATGTCACCAGTGCTAAAGAAATGCTCCTTCTCAACGCCGCACGGGCGGCTGTGTGCAGGATAAGAGCCTCCTTACGAGGTCACGTGATGCGGCCACGTGAAGAGAAGCTCTGCCTTCCTTCCCTCGGAGCAGCAAGAGCAGGGGGCTCGCAGTGCTGCCTTAAAGCGTGTGCAAGTTCACAGGCCGAAAGCACGTAAATGTCACCAGTGCTAAAGAAATGCTCCTTCTCAACGCCGCACGGGCGGCTGTGTGCAGGATAAGAGCCTCCTTACGAGGTCACGTGATGCGGTCACGTGAAGAGAAGCTCCGCCTTCCTTCCCTCGGAGCAGCAAGAGCAGGGGGCTCGCAGTGCTGCCTTAAAGCGTGTGCAAGTTCACCGGCCGAAAGCACGTAAATGTCACCAGTGCTAAAGAAATGCTCCTTCTCAACGCCGCACGGGCGGCTGTGTGCAGGATAAGAGCCTCCTTACGAGGTCACGTGATGCGGTCACGTGAAGAGAAGCTCCGCCTTCCTTCCCTCGGAGCAGCAAGAGCAGGGGGCTCGCAGTGCAGCCTTAAAGCGTGTGCAAGTTCACCGGCCGAAAGCACGTAAATGTCACCAGTGCTAAAGAAATGCTCCTTCTCAACGCCGCACGGGCGGCTGTGTGCAGGATAAGAGCCTCCTTACGAGGTCACGAGATGCGGTCACGTGAAGAGAAGCTCCGCCTTCCTTCCCTCGGAGCAGCAAGAGCAGGGGGCTCGCAGTGCTGCCTTAAAGCGTGTGCAAGTTCACAAGCCGAAAGCACGTAAATGTCACCAGTGCTAAAGAAATGCTCCTTCTCAACGCCGCACGGGCGGCTGTGTGCAGGATAAGAGCCTCCTTACGAGGTCACGTGATGCGGTCACGTGAAGAGAAGCTCCGCCTTCCTTCCCTCTCAGCAGCAAGAGGAGGGGGATCGCAGTGCTGCCTTAAAGCGTGTGCAAGTTCACAGGCCGAAAGCACGTAAATGTCACCAGTGCTAAAGAAATGCTCCTTCTCAACGCCGCACGGGCGGCTGTGTGCAGGATAAGAGCCTCCTTACGAGGTCACGTGATGCGGTCACGTGAAGAGAAGCTCCGCCTTCCTTCCCTCGGAGCAGCAAGAGCAGGGGCTCGCAGTGCTGCCTTAAAGCGTGTGCAAGTTCACAGGCCGAAAGCACGTAAATGTCACCAGTGCTAAAGAAATGCTCCTTCTCAACGCCGCACGGGCGGCTGTGTGCAGGATAAGAGCCTCCTTACGAGGTCACGAGATGCGGTCACGTGAAGAGAAGCTCCGCCTTCCTTCCCTCGGAGCAGCAAGAGCAGGGGGCTCGCAGTGCTGCCTTAAAGCGTGTGCAAGTTCACAGGCCGAAAGCACGTAAATGTCACCAGTGCTAAAGAAATGCTCCTTCTCAACGCCGCAGGGGCGGCTGTGTGCAGGATAAGAGCCTCCTTACGAGGTCACGTGATGCGGTCACGTGAAGAGAAGCTCCGCCTTCCTTCCCTCGGAGCAGCAAGAGCAGGGGGCTCGCAGTGCTGCCTTAAAGCGTGTGCAAGTTCACAGGCCGAAAGCACGTAAATGTCACCAGTGCTAAAGAAATGCTCCTTCTCAACGCCGCACGGGCGGCTGTGTGCAGGATAAGAGCCTCCTTACGAGGTCACGTGATGCGGTCACGTGAAGAGAAGCTCCGCCTTCCTTCCCTCGGAGCAGCAAGAGCAGGGGGCTCGCAGTGCTGCCTTAAAGCGTGTGCAAGTTCACAGGCCGAAAGCACGTAAATGTCACCAGTGCTAAAGAAATGCTCCTTCTCAACGCCGCATGGGCGGCTGTGTGCAGGATAAGAGCCTCCTTACGAGGTCACGAGATGCGGTCACGTGAAGAGAAGCTCCGCCTTCCTTCCCTCGGAGCAGCAAGAGCAGGGGGCTCGCAGTGCTGCCTTAAAGCGTGTGCAAGTTCACAGGCCGAAAGCACGTAAATGTCACCAGTGCTAAAGAAATGCTCCTTCTCAACGCCGCACGGGCGGCTGTGTGCAGGATAAGAGCCTCCTTACGAGGTCACGTGATGCGGTCACGTGAAGAGAAGCTCCGCCTTCCTTCCCTCGGAGCAGCAAGAGCAGGGGGCTCGCAGTGCTGCCTTAAAGCGTGTGCAAGTTCACAGGCCGAAAGCACGTAAATGTCACCAGTGCTAAAGAAATGTTCCTTCTCAACGCCGCACGGGCGGCTGTGTGCAGGATAAGAGCCTCCTTACGAGGTCACGTGATGCGGTCACGTGAAGAGAAGCTCCGCCTTCCTTCCATCGGAGCAGCAAGAGCAGGGGGCTCGCAGTGCTGCCTTAAAGCGTGTGCAAGTTCACAGGCCGAAAGCACGTAAATGTCACCAGTGCTAAAGAAATGCTCCTTCTCAACGCCGCACGGGCGGCTGTGTGCAGGATAAGAGCCTCCTTACGAGGTCACGAGATGCGGTCACGTGAAGAGAAGCTCCGCCTTCCTTCCCTCGGAGCAGCAAGAGCAGGGGGCTCGCAGTGCTGCCTTAAAGCGTGTGCAAGTTCACAGGCCGAAAGCACGTAAATGTCACCAGTGCTAAAGAAATGCTCCTTCTCAACGCTGCACGGGCGGCTGTGTGCAGGATAAGAGCCTCCTTACGAGGTCACGTGATGCGGTCACGTGAAGAGAAGCTCCGCCTTCCTTCCCTCGGAGCAGCAAGAGCAGGGGGCTCGCAGTGCTGCCTTAAAGCGTGTGCAAGTTCACAGGCCGAAAGCACGTAAATGTCACCAGTGCTAAAGAAATGCTCCTTCTCAACGCCGCACGGGCGGCTGTGTGCAGGATAAGAGCCTCCTTACGAGGTCACGTGATGCGGTCACGTGAAGAGAAGCTCCGCCTTCCTTCCCTCGGAGCAGCAAGAGCAGGGGGCTCGCAGTGCTGCCTTAAAGCGTGTGCAAGTTCACAGGCCGAAAGCACGTAAATGTCACCAGTGCTAAAGAAATGCTCCTTCTCAACGCCGCACGGGCGGCTGTGTGCAGGATAAGAGCCTCCTTACGAGGTCACGTGATGCGGTCACGTGAAGAGAAGCTCTGCCTTCCTTCCCTCGGAGCAGCAAGAGCAGGGGGCTCGCAGTGCTGCCTTAAAGCGTGTGCAAGTTCACAGGCCGAAAGCACGTAAATGTCACCAGTGCTAAAGAAATGCTCCTTCTCAACGCCGCACAGGCGGCTGTGTGCAGGATAAGAGCCTCCTTACGAGGTCACGTGATGCGGTCACGTGAAGAGAAGCTCCGCCTTCCTTCCCTCGGAGCAGCAAGAGCAGGGGGCTCGCAGTGTTGCCTTAAAGCGTGTGCAAGTTCACAGGCCGAAAGCACGTAAATGTCACCAGTGCTAAAGAAATGCTCCTTCTCAACGCCGCACGGGTGGCTGTGTGCAGGATAAGAGCCTCCTTACGAGGTCACGTGATGCGGTCACGTGAAGAGAAGCTCTGCCTTCCTTCCCTCGGAGCAGCAAGAGCAGGGGGCTCGCAGTGCTGCCTTAAAGCGTGTGCAAGTTCACTCACAGGCCGAAAGCACGTAAATGTCACCAGTGCTAAAGAAATGCTCCTTCTCAACGCTGCACGGGCGGCTGTGTGCAGGATAAGAGCCTCCTTACGAGGTCACGTGATGCGGTCACGTGAAGAGAAGCTCCGCCTTCCTTCCCTTGGAGCAGCAAGAGCAGGGGGCTCGCAGTGCCTCCTTAAAGCGTGTGCAAGTTCACAGGCCGAAAGCACGTAAATGTCACCAGTGCTAAAGAAATGCTCCTTCTCAACACCGCACGGGCGGCTGTGTGCAGGATAAGAGCCTCCTTATGAGGTCACGTGATGCGGTCACGTGAAGAGAAGCTCCGCCTTCCTTCCCTCGGAGCAGCAAGAGCAGGGGGCTCGCAGTGCTGCCTTAAAGCGTGTGCAAGTTCACAGGCCGAAAGCACGTAAATGTCACCAGTGCTAAAGAAATGCTCCTTCTCAACGCCGCACGGGCGGCTGTGTGCAGGATAAGAGCCTCCTTACGAGGTCACGTGATGCGGTCACGTGAAGAGAAGCTCCGCCTTCCTTCCCTCGGAGCAGCAAGAGCAGGGGGCTCGCAGTGCTGCCTTAAAGCGTGTGCAAGTTCACAGGCCGAAAGCACGTAAATGTCACCAGTGCTAAAGAAATGCTCCTTCTCAACGCCGCACGGGCGGCTGTGTGCAGGATAAGAGCCTCCTTACGAGGTCACGTGATGCGGTCACGTGAAGAGAAGCTCCGCCTTCCTTCCCTCGGAGCAGCAAGAGCAGGGGGCTCGCAGTGCTGCCTTAAAGTGTGTGCAAGTTCACAGGCCGAAAGCACGTAAATGTCACCAGTGCTAAAGAAATGCTCCTTCTCAACGCCGCACGGGCGGCTGTGTGCAGGATAAGAGCCTCCTTACGAGGTCACGTGATGCGGTCACGTGAAGAGAAGCTCCGCCTTCCTTCCCTCGGAGCAGCAAGAGCAGGGGGCTCGCAGTGCTGCCTTAAAGCGTGTGCAAGTTCACAGGCCGAAAGCACGTAAATGTCACCAGTGCTAAAGAAATTCTCCTTCTCAACGCCGCACGGGCGGCTGTGTGCAGGATAAGAGCCTCCTTACGAGGTCACGTGATGCGGTCACGTGAAGAGAAGCTCCGCCTTCCTTCCCTCGGAGCAGCAAGAGCAGGGGGCTCGCAGTGCTGCCTTAAAGCGTGTGCAAGTTCACAGGCCGAAAGCACGTAAATGTCACCAGTGCTAAAGAAATGCTCCTTCTCAACGCCGCACAGGCGGCTGTGTGCAGGATAAGAGCCTCCTTACGAGGTCACGAGATGCGGTCACGTGAAGAGAAGCTCCGCCTTCCTTCCCTCGGAGCAGCAAGAGCAGGGGGCTCGCAGTGCTGCCTTAAAGCGTGTGCAAGTTCACAGGCCGAAAGCACGTAAATGTCACCAGTGCTAAAGAAATGCTCCTTCTCAACGCTGCACGGGCGGCTGTGTGCAGGATAAGAGCCTCCTTACGTGGTCACGTGATGCGGTCACGTGAAGAGAAGCTCCGCCTTCCTTCCCTCGGAGCAGCAAGAGCAGGGGGCTTGCAGTGCCGCCTTAAAGCGTGTGCAAGTTCACAGGCCGAAAGCACGTAAATGTCACCAGTGCTAAAGAAATGCTCCTTCTCAATGCCGCACGGGCGGCTGTGTGCAGGATAAGAGCCTCCTTACGAGGTCACGTGATGCGGTCACGTGAAGAGAAGCTCCGCCTTCCTTCCCTCGGAGCAGCAAGAGCAGGGGGCTCGCAGTGCTGCCTTAAAGCGTGTGCAAGTTCACAGGCCGAAAGCACGTAAATGTCACCAGTGCTAAAGAAATGCTCCTTCTCAACGCCGCACGGGCGGCTGTGTGCAGGATAAGAGCCTCCTTACGAGGTCACGTGATGCGGTCACGTGAAGAGAAGCTCCGCCTTCCTTCCCTCGGAGCAGCAAGAGCAGGGGGCTCGCAGTGCTGCCTTAAAGCGTGTGCAAGTTCACAGGCCGAAAGCACGTAAATGTCACCAGTGCTAAAGAAATGCTCCTTCTCAACGCCGCACGGGCGGCTGTGTGCAGGATAAGAGCCTCCTTACGAGGTCACGTGATGCGGTCACGTGAAGAGAAGCTCCGCCTTCCTTCCCTCGGAGCAGCAAGAGCAGGGGGCTCGCAGTGCTGCCTTAAAGCGTGTGCAAGTTCACAGGCCGAAAGCACGTAAATGTCACCAGTGCTAAAGAAATTTTCCTTCTCAACGCCGCACGGGCGGCTGTGTGCAGGATAAGAGCCTCCTTACGAGGTCACGTGATGCGGTCACGTGAAGAGAAGCTCCGCCTTCCTTCCATCGGAGCAGCAAGAGCAGGGGGCTCGCAGTGCTGCCTTAAAGCGTGTGCAAGTTCACAGGCCGAAAGCACGTAAATGTCACCAGTGCTAAAGAAATGCTCCTTCTCAACGCCGCACGGGCGGCTGTGTGCAGGATAAGAGCCTCCTTACGAGGTCACGAGATGCGGTCACGTGAAGAGAAGCTCCGCCTTCCTTCCCTCGGAGCAGCAAGAGCAGGGGGCTCGCAGTGCTGCCTTAAAGCGTGTGCAAGTTCACAGGCCGAAAGCACGTAAATGTCACCAGTGCTAAAGAAATGCTCCTTCTCAACGCTGCACGGGCGGCTGTGTGCAGGATAAGAGCCTCCTTACGAGGTCACGTGATGCGGTCACGTGAAGAGAAGCTCCGCCTTCCTTCCCTCGGAGCAGCAAGAGCAGGGGGCTCGCAGTGCTGCCTTAAAGCGTGTGCAAGTTCACAGGCCGAAAGCACGTAAATGTCACCAGTGCTAAAGAAATGCTCCTTCTCAACGCCGCACGGGCGGCTGTGTGCAGGATAAGAGCCTCCTTACGAGGTCACGTGATGCGGTCACGTGAAGAGAAGCTCCGCCTTCCTTCCCTCGGAGCAGCAAGAGCAGGGGGCTCGCAGTGCTGCCTTAAAGCGTGTGCAAGTTCACAGGCCGAAAGCACGTAAATGTCACCAGTGCTAAAGAAATGCTCCTTCTCAACGCCGCACGGGCGGCTGTGTGCAGGATAAGAGCCTCCTTACGAGGTCACGTGATGCGGTCACGTGAAGAGAAGCTCCGCCTTCCTTCCCTCGGAGCAGCAAGAGCAGGGGGCTCGCAGTGCTGCCTTAAAGCGTGTGCAAGTTCACAGGCCGAAAGCACGTAAATGTCACCAGTGCTAAAGAAATGCTCCTTCTCAACGCCGCACGGGCGGCTGTGTGCAGGATAAGAGCCTCCTTACGAGGTCACGTGATGCGGTCACGTGAAGAGAAGCTCCGCCTTCCTTCCCTCGGAGCAGCAAGAGCAGGGGGCTCGCAGTGCTGCCTTAAAGCGTGTGCAAGTTCACAGGCCGAAAGCACGTAAATGTCACCAGTGCTAAAGAAATGCTCCTTCTCAACGCCGCACGGGCGGCTGTGTGCAGGATAAGAGCCTCCTTACGAGGTCACGTGATGCGGTCACGTGAAGAGAAGCTCTGCCTTCCTTCCCTCGGAGCAGCAAGAGCAGGGGGCTCGCAGTGCTGCCTTAAAGCGTGTGCAAGTTCACAGGCCGAAAGCACGTAAATGTCACCAGTGCTAAAGAAATGCTCCTTCTCAACGCCGCACGGGCGGCTGTGTGCAGGATAAGAGCCTCCTTACGAGGTCACGTGATGCGGTCACGTGAAGAGAAGCTCCGCCTTCCTTCCCTCGGAGCAGCAAGAGCAGGGGGCTCGCAGTGCTGCCTTAAAGCGTGTGCAAGTTCACAGGCCGAAAGCACGTAAATGTCACCAGTGCTAAAGAAATGCTCCTTCTCAACGCCGCACGGGCGGCTGTGTGCAGGATAAGAGCCTCCTTACGAGGTCACGAGATGCGGTCACGTGAAGAGAAGCTCCGCCTTCCTTCCCTCGGAGCAGCAAGAGCAGGGGGCTCGCAGTGCTGCCTTAAAGCGTGTGCAAGCTCACAGGCCGAAAGCACGTAAATGTCACCAGTGCTAAAGAAATGCTCCTTCTCAACGCCGCACGGGCGGCTGTGTGCAGGATAAGAGCCTCCTTACGAGGTCACGTGATGCGGCCACGTGAAGAGAAGCTCTGCCTTCCTTCCCTCGGAGCAGCAAGAGCAGGGGGCTCGCAGTGCTGCCTTAAAGCGTGTGCAAGTTCACAGGCCGAAAGCACGTAAATGTCACCAGTGCTAAAGAAATGCTCCTTCTCAACGCCGCACGGGCGGCTGTGTGCAGGATAAGAGCCTCCTTACGAGGTCACGTGATGCGGTCACGTGAAGAGAAGCTCCGCCTTCCTTCCCTCGGAGCAGCAAGAGCAGGGGGCTCGCAGTGCTGCCTTAAAGCGTGTGCAAGTTCACCGGCCGAAAGCACGTAAATGTCACCAGTGCTAAAGAAATGCTCCTTCTCAACGCCGCACGGGCGGCTGTGTGCAGGATAAGAGCCTCCTTACGAGGTCACGTGATGCGGTCACGTGAAGAGAAGCTCCGCCTTCCTTCCCTCGGAGCAGCAAGAGCAGGGGGCTCGCAGTGCAGCCTTAAAGCGTGTGCAAGTTCACCGGCCGAAAGCACGTAAATGTCACCAGTGCTAAAGAAATGCTCCTTCTCAACGCCGCACGGGCGGCTGTGTGCAGGATAAGAGCCTCCTTACGAGGTCACGAGATGCGGTCACGTGAAGAGAAGCTCCGCCTTCCTTCCCTCGGAGCAGCAAGAGCAGGGGGCTCGCAGTGCTGCCTTAAAGCGTGTGCAAGTTCACAGGCCGAAAGCACGTAAATGTCACCAGTGCTAAAGAAATGCTCCTTCTCAACGCCGCACGGGCGGCTGTGTGCAGGATAAGAGCCTCCTTACGAGGTCACGTGATGCGGTCACGTGAAGAGAAGCTCCGCCTTCCTTCCCTCTCAGCAGCAAGAGGAGGGGGATCGCAGTGCTGCCTTAAAGCGTGTGCAAGTTCACAGGCCGAAAGCACGTAAATGTCACCAGTGCTAAAGAAATGCTCCTTCTCAACGCCGCACGGGCGGCTGTGTGCAGGATAAGAGCCTCCTTACGAGGTCACGTGATGCGGTCACGTGAAGAGAAGCTCCGCCTTCCTTCCCTCGGAGCAGCAAGAGCAGGGGGCTCGCAGTGCTGCCTTAAAGCGTGTGCAAGTTCACAGGCCGAAAGCACGTAAATGTCACCAGTGCTAAAGAAATGCTCCTTCTCAACGCCGCACGGGCGGCTGTGTGCAGGATAAGAGCCTCCTTACGAGGTCACGAGATGCGGTCACGTGAAGAGAAGCTCCGCCTTCCTTCCCTCGGAGCAGCAAGAGCAGGGGGCTCGCAGTGCTGCCTTAAAGCGTGTGCAAGTTCACAGGCCGAAAGCACGTAAATGTCACCAGTGCTAAAGAAATGCTCCTTCTCAACGCCGCAGGGGCGGCTGTGTGCAGGATAAGAGCCTCCTTACGAGGTCACGTGATGCGGTCACGTGAAGAGAAGCTCCGCCTTCCTTCCCTCGGAGCAGCAAGAGCAGGGGGCTCGCAGTGCTGCCTTAAAGCGTGTGCAAGTTCACAGGCCGAAAGCACGTAAATGTCACCAGTGCTAAAGAAATGCTCCTTCTCAACGCCGCACGGGCGGCTGTGTGCAGGATAAGAGCCTCCTTACGAGGTCACGTGATGCGGTCACGTGAAGAGAAGCTCCGCCTTCCTTCCCTCGGAGCAGCAAGAGCAGGGGGCTCGCAGTGCTGCCTTAAAGCGTGTGCAAGTTCACAGGCCGAAAGCACGTAAATGTCACCAGTGCTAAAGAAATGCTCCTTCTCAACGCCGCACGGGCGGCTGTGTGCAGGATAAGAGCCTCCTTACGAGGTCACGTGATGCGGTCACGTGAAGAGAAGCTCCGCCTTCCTTCCCTCGGAGCAGCAAGAGCAGGGGGCTCGCAGTGCTGCCTTAAAGCGTGTGCAAGTTCACAGGCCGAAAGCACGTAAATGTCACCAGTGCTAAAGAAATGCTCCTTCTCAACGCCGCACGGGCGGCTGTGTGCAGGATAAGAGCCTCCTTACGAGGTCACGTGATGCGGTCACGTGAAGAGAAGCTCCGCCTTCCTTCCCTCGGAGCAGCAAGAGCAGGGGGCTCGCAGTGCTGCCTTAAAGCGTGTGCAAGTTCACAGGCCGAAAGCACGTAAATGTCACCAGTGCTAAAGAAATTTTCCTTCTCAACGCCGCACGGGCGGCTGTGTGCAGGATAAGAGCCTCCTTACGAGGTCACGTGATGCGGTCACGTGAAGAGAAGCTCCGCCTTCCTTCCATCGGAGCAGCAAGAGCAGGGGGCTCGCAGTGCTGCCTTAAAGCGTGTGCAAGTTCACAGGCCGAAAGCACGTAAATGTCACCAGTGCTAAAGAAATGCTCCTTCTCAACGCCGCACGGGCGGCTGTGTGCAGGATAAGAGCCTCCTTACGAGGTCACGAGATGCGGTCACGTGAAGAGAAGCTCCGCCTTCCTTCCCTCGGAGCAGCAAGAGCAGGGGGCTCGCAGTGCTGCCTTAAAGCGTGTGCAAGTTCACAGGCCGAAAGCACGTAAATGTCACCAGTGCTAAAGAAATGCTCCTTCTCAACGCTGCACGGGCGGCTGTGTGCAGGATAAGAGCCTCCTTACGAGGTCACGTGATGCGGTCACGTGAAGAGAAGCTCCGCCTTCCTTCCCTCGGAGCAGCAAGAGCAGGGGGCTCGCAGTGCTGCCTTAAAGCGTGTGCAAGTTCACAGGCCGAAAGCACGTAAATGTCACCAGTGCTAAAGAAATGCTCCTTCTCAACGCCGCACGGGCGGCTGTGTGCAGGATAAGAGCCTCCTTACGAGGTCACGTGATGCGGTCACGTGAAGAGAAGCTCCGCCTTCCTTCCCTCGGAGCAGCAAGAGCAGGGGGCTCGCAGTGCTGCCTTAAAGCGTGTGCAAGTTCACAGGCCGAAAGCACGTAAATGTCACCAGTGCTAAAGAAATGCTCCTTCTCAACGCCGCACGGGCGGCTGTGTGCAGGATAAGAGCCTCCTTACGAGGTCACGTGATGCGGTCACGTGAAGAGAAGCTCCGCCTTCCTTCCCTCGGAGCAGCAAGAGCAGGGGGCTCGCAGTGCTGCCTTAAAGCGTGTGCAAGTTCACAGGCCGAAAGCACGTAAATGTCACCAGTGCTAAAGAAATGCTCCTTCTCAACGCCGCACGGGCGGCTGTGTGCAGGATAAGAGCCTCCTTACGAGGTCACGTGATGCGGTCACGTGAAGAGAAGCTCCGCCTTCCTTCCCTCGGAGCAGCAAGAGCAGGGGGCTCGCAGTGCTGCCTTAAAGCGTGTGCAAGTTCACAGGCCGAAAGCACGTAAATGTCACCAGTGCTAAAGAAATGCTCCTTCTCAACGCCGCACGGGCGGCTGTGTGCAGGATAAGAGCCTCCTTACGAGGTCACGTGATGCGGTCACGTGAAGAGAAGCTCTGCCTTCCTTCCCTCGGAGCAGCAAGAGCAGGGGGCTCGCAGTGCTGCCTTAAAGCGTGTGCAAGTTCACAGGCCGAAAGCACGTAAATGTCACCAGTGCTAAAGAAATGCTCCTTCTCAACGCCGCACGGGCGGCTGTGTGCAGGATAAGAGCCTCCTTACGAGGTCACGTGATGCGGTCACGTGAAGAGAAGCTCCGCCTTCCTTCCCTCGGAGCAGCAAGAGCAGGGGGCTCGCAGTGCTGCCTTAAAGCGTGTGCAAGTTCACAGGCCGAAAGCACGTAAATGTCACCAGTGCTAAAGAAATGCTCCTTCTCAACGCCGCACGGGCGGCTGTGTGCAGGATAAGAGCCTCCTTACGAGGTCACGAGATGCGGTCACGTGAAGAGAAGCTCCGCCTTCCTTCCCTCGGAGCAGCAAGAGCAGGGGGCTCGCAGTGCTGCCTTAAAGCGTGTGCAAGCTCACAGGCCGAAAGCACGTAAATGTCACCAGTGCTAAAGAAATGCTCCTTCTCAACGCCGCACGGGCGGCTGTGTGCAGGATAAGAGCCTCCTTACGAGGTCACGTGATGCGGCCACGTGAAGAGAAGCTCTGCCTTCCTTCCCTCGGAGCAGCAAGAGCAGGGGGCTCGCAGTGCTGCCTTAAAGCGTGTGCAAGTTCACAGGCCGAAAGCACGTAAATGTCACCAGTGCTAAAGAAATGCTCCTTCTCAACGCCGCACGGGCGGCTGTGTGCAGGATAAGAGCCTCCTTACGAGGTCACGTGATGCGGTCACGTGAAGAGAAGCTCCGCCTTCCTTCCCTCGGAGCAGCAAGAGCAGGGGGCTCGCAGTGCTGCCTTAAAGCGTGTGCAAGTTCACCGGCCGAAAGCACGTAAATGTCACCAGTGCTAAAGAAATGCTCCTTCTCAACGCCGCACGGGCGGCTGTGTGCAGGATAAGAGCCTCCTTACGAGGTCACGTGATGCGGTCACGTGAAGAGAAGCTCCGCCTTCCTTCCCTCGGAGCAGCAAGAGCAGGGGGCTCGCAGTGCAGCCTTAAAGCGTGTGCAAGTTCACCGGCCGAAAGCACGTAAATGTCACCAGTGCTAAAGAAATGCTCCTTCTCAACGCCGCACGGGCGGCTGTGTGCAGGATAAGAGCCTCCTTACGAGGTCACGAGATGCGGTCACGTGAAGAGAAGCTCCGCCTTCCTTCCCTCGGAGCAGCAAGAGCAGGGGGCTCGCAGTGCTGCCTTAAAGCGTGTGCAAGTTCACAGGCCGAAAGCACGTAAATGTCACCAGTGCTAAAGAAATGCTCCTTCTCAACGCCGCACGGGCGGCTGTGTGCAGGATAAGAGCCTCCTTACGAGGTCACGTGATGCGGTCACGTGAAGAGAAGCTCCGCCTTCCTTCCCTCTCAGCAGCAAGAGGAGGGGGATCGCAGTGCTGCCTTAAAGCGTGTGCAAGTTCACAGGCCGAAAGCACGTAAATGTCACCAGTGCTAAAGAAATGCTCCTTCTCAACGCCGCACGGGCGGCTGTGTGCAGGATAAGAGCCTCCTTACGAGGTCACGTGATGCGGTCACGTGAAGAGAAGCTCCGCCTTCCTTCCCTCGGAGCAGCAAGAGCAGGGGGCTCGCAGTGCTGCCTTAAAGCGTGTGCAAGTTCACAGGCCGAAAGCACGTAAATGTCACCAGTGCTAAAGAAATGCTCCTTCTCAACGCCGCACGGGCGGCTGTGTGCAGGATAAGAGCCTCCTTACGAGGTCACGAGATGCGGTCACGTGAAGAGAAGCTCCGCCTTCCTTCCCTCGGAGCAGCAAGAGCAGGGGGCTCGCAGTGCTGCCTTAAAGCGTGTGCAAGTTCACAGGCCGAAAGCACGTAAATGTCACCAGTGCTAAAGAAATGCTCCTTCTCAACGCCGCAGGGGCGGCTGTGTGCAGGATAAGAGCCTCCTTACGAGGTCACGTGATGCGGTCACGTGAAGAGAAGCTCCGCCTTCCTTCCCTCGGAGCAGCAAGAGCAGGGGGCTCGCAGTGCTGCCTTAAAGCGTGTGCAAGTTCACAGGCCGAAAGCACGTAAATGTCACCAGTGCTAAAGAAATGCTCCTTCTCAACGCCGCACGGGCGGCTGTGTGCAGGATAAGAGCCTCCTTACGAGGTCACGTGATGCGGTCACGTGAAGAGAAGCTCCGCCTTCCTTCCCTCGGAGCAGCAAGAGCAGGGGGCTCGCAGTGCTGCCTTAAAGCGTGTGCAAGTTCACAGGCCGAAAGCACGTAAATGTCACCAGTGCTAAAGAAATGCTCCTTCTCAACGCCGCATGGGCGGCTGTGTGCAGGATAAGAGCCTCCTTACGAGGTCACGAGATGCGGTCACGTGAAGAGAAGCTCCGCCTTCCTTCCCTCGGAGCAGCAAGAGCAGGGGGCTCGCAGTGCTGCCTTAAAGCGTGTGCAAGTTCACAGGCCGAAAGCACGTAAATGTCACCAGTGCTAAAGAAATGCTCCTTCTCAACGCCGCACGGGCGGCTGTGTGCAGGATAAGAGCCTCCTTACGAGGTCACGTGATGCGGTCACGTGAAGAGAAGCTCCGCCTTCCTTCCCTCGGAGCAGCAAGAGCAGGGGGCTCGCAGTGCTGCCTTAAAGCGTGTGCAAGTTCACAGGCCGAAAGCACGTAAATGTCACCAGTGCTAAAGAAATGCTCCTTCTCAACGCCGCACGGGCGGCTGTGTGCAGGATAAGAGCCTCCTTACGAGGTCACGTGATGCGGTCACGTGAAGAGAAGCTCCGCCTTCCTTCCCTCGGAGCAGCAAGAGCAGGGGGCTCGCAGTGCTGCCTTAAAGCGTGTGCAAGTTCACAGGCCGAAAGCACGTAAATGTCACCAGTGCTAAAGAAATGCTCCTTCTCACCGCCGCACGGGCGGCTGTGTGCAGGATAAGAGCCTCCTTACGAGGTCACGTGATGCGGTCACGTGAAGAGAAGCTCCGCCTTCCTTCCCTCGGAGCAGCAAGAGCAGGGGGCTCGCAGTGCTGCCTTAAAGCGTGTGCAAGTTCACAGGCCGAAAGCACGTAAATGTCACCAGTGCTAAAGAAATGCTCCTTCTCAACGCCGCACGGGCGGCTGTGTGCAGGATAAGAGCCTCCTTACGAGGTCACGTGATGCGGTCACGTGAAGAGAAGCTACGCCTTCCTTCCCTCGGAGCAGCAAGAGCAGGGGGCTCGCAGTGCTGCCTTAAAGCGTGTGCAAGTTCACAGGCCGAAAGCACGTAAATGTCACCAGTGCTAAAGAAATGCTCCTTCTCAACGCCGCACGGGCGGCTGTGTGCAGGATAAGAGCCTCCTTACGAGGTCACGTGATGCGGTCACGTGAAGAGAAGCTCCGCCTTCCTTCCCTCGGAGCAGCAAGAGCAGGGGGCTCGCAGTGCTGCCTTAAAGCGTGTGCAAGTTCACAGGCCGAAAGCACGTAAATGTCACCAGTGCTAAAGAAATGCTCCTTCTCAACGCCGCACGGGCGGCTGTGTGCAGGATAAGAGCCTCCTTACGAGGTCACGTGATGCGGTCACGTGAAGAGAAGCTCCGCCTTCCTTCCCTCGGAGCAGCAAGAGCAGGGGGCTCGCAGTGCTGCCTTAAAGCGTGTGCAAGTTCACAGGCCGAAAGCACGTAAATGTCACCAGTGCTAAAGAAATGCTCCTTCTCAACGCCGCACGGGCGGCTGTGTGCAGGATAAGAGCCTCCTTACGAGGTCACGTGATGCGGTCACGTGAAGAGAAGCTCCGCCTTCCTTCCCTCGGAGCAGCAAGAGCAGGGGGCTCGCAGTGCTGCCTTAAAGCGTGTGCAAGCTCACAGGCCGAAAGCACGTAAATGTCACCAGTGCTAAAGAAATGCTCCTTCTCAACGCCGCACGGGCGGCTGTGTGCAGATTAAGAGCCTCCTTACGAGGTCACGTGATGCGGTCACGTGAAGAGAAGCTCTGCCTTCCTTCCCTCGGAGCAGCAAGAGCAGGGGGCTCGCAGTGCTGCCTTAAAGCGTGTGCAAGTTCACAGGCCGAAAGCACGTAAATGTCACCAGTGCTAAAGAAATGCTCCTTCTCAACGCCGCACGGGCGGCTGTGTGCAGGATAAGAGCCTCCTTACGAGGTCACGTGATGCGGTCACGTGAAGAGAAGCTCCGCCTTCCTTCCCTCGGAGCAGCAAGAGCAGGGGGCTCGCAGTGCTGCCTTAAAGCGTGTGCAAGTTCACAGGCCGAAAGCACGTAAATGTCACCAGTGCTAAAGAAATGCTCCTTCTCAACGCCGCACGGGCGGCTGTGTGCAGGATAAGAGCCTCCTTACGAGGTCACGAGATGCGGTCACGTGAAGAGAAGCTCCGCCTTCCTTCCCTCGGAGCAGCAAGAGCAGGGGGCTCGCAGTGCTGCCTTAAAGCGTGTGCAAGTTCACAGGCCGAAAGCACGTAAATGTCACCAGTGCTAAAGAAATGCTCCTTCTCAACGCCGCACGGGCGGCTGTGTGCAGGATAAGAGCCTCCTTACGAGGTCACGTGATGCGGTCACGTGAAGAGAAGCTCCGCCTTCCTTCCCTCGGAGCAGCAAGAGGAGGGGGATCGCAGTGCTGCCTTAAAGCGTGTGCAAGTTCACAGGCCGAAAGCACGTAAATGTCACCAGTGCTAAAGAAATGCTCCTTCTCAACGCCTCACGGGCGGCTGTGTGCAGGATAAGAGCCTCCTTATGAGGTCACGTGATGCGGTCACGTGAAGAGAAGCTCCGCCTTCCTTCCCTCGGAGCAGCAAGAGCAGGGGGCTCGCAGTGCTGCCTTAAAGCGTGTGCAAGTTCACAGGCCGAAAGCACGTAAATGTCACCAGTGCTAAAGAAATGCTCCTTCTCAACGCCGCACGGGCGGCTGTGTGCAGGATAAGAGCCTCCTTACGAGGTCACGAGATGCGGTCACGTGAAGAGAAGCTCCGCCTTCCTTCCCTCGGAGCAGCAAGAGCAGGGGGCTCGCAGTGCTGCCTTAAAGCGTGTGCAAGTTCACAGGCCGAAAGCACGTAAATGTCACCAGTGCTAAAGAAATGCTCCTTCTCAACGCCGCAGGGGCGGCTGTGTGCAGGATAAGAGCCTCCTTACGAGGTCACGTGATGCGGTCACGTGAAGAGAAGCTCCGCCTTCCTTCCCTCGGAGCAGCAAGAGCAGGGGGCTCGCAGTGCTGCCTTAAAGCGTGTGCAAGTTCACAGGCCGAAAGCACGTAAATGTCACCAGTGCTAAAGAAATGCTCCTTCTCAACGCCGCACGGGTGGCTGTGTGCAGGATAAGAGCCTCCTTACGAGGTCACGTGATGCGGTCACGTGAAGAGAAGCTCCGCCTTCCTTCCCTCGGAGCAGCAAGAGCAGGGGGCTCGCAGTGCTGCCTTAAAGCGTGTGCAAGTTCACAGGCCGAAAGCACGTAAATGTCACCAGTGCTAAAGAAATGCTCCTTCTCAACGCCGCACGGGCGGCTGTGTGCAGGATAAGAGCCTCCTTACGAGGTCACGTGATGCGGTCACGTGAAGAGAAGCTCCGCCTTCCTTTCCTCGGAGCAGCAAGAGCAGGGGGCTCGCAGTGCTGCCTTAGAGCGTGTGCAAGTTCACAGGCCGAAAGCACGTAAATGTCACCAGTGCTAAAGAAATGCTCCTTCTCAACGCCGCACGGGCGGCTGTGTGCAGGATAAGAGCCTCCTTACGAGGTCACGTGATGCGGTCACGTGAAGAGAAGCTCCGCCTTCCTTCCCTCGGAGCAGCAAGAGCAGGGGGCTCGCAGTGCTGCCTTAAAGCGTGTGCAAGTTCACAGGCCGAAAGCACGTAAATGTCACCAGTGCTAAAGAAATGCTCCTTCTCAACGCCGCACGGGCGGCTGTGTGCAGGATAAGAGCCTCCTTACGAGGTCACGTGATGCGGTCACGTGAAGAGAAGCTACGCCTTCCTTCCCTCGGAGCAGCAAGAGCAGGGGGCTCGCAGTGCTGCCTTAAAGCGTGTGCAAGTTCACAGGCCGAAAGCACGTAAATGTCACCAGTGCTAAAGAAATGCTCCTTCTCAACGCCGCACGGGCGGCTGTGTGCAGGATAAGAGCCTCCTTACGAGGTCACGTGATGCGGTCACGTGAAGAGAAGCTCCGCCTTCCTTCCCTCGGAGCAGCAAGAGCAGGGGGCTCGCAGTGCTGCCTTAAAGCGTGTGCAAGTTCACAGGCCGAAAGCACGTAAATGTCACCAGTGCTAAAGAAATGCTCCTTCTCAACGCCGCACGGGCGGCTGTGTGCAGGATAAGAGCCTCCTTACGAGGTCACGTGATGCGGTCACGTGAAGAGAAGCTCCGCCTTCCTTCCCTCGGAGCAGCAAGAGCAGGGGGCTCGCAGTGCTGCCTTAAAGCGTGTGCAAGTTCACAGGCCGAAAGCACGTAAATGTCACCAGTGCTAAAGAAATGCTCCTTCTCAACGCCGCACGGGCGGCTGTGTGCAGGATAAGAGCCTCCTTACGAGGTCACGTGATGCGGTCACGTGAAGAGAAGCTCCGCCTTCCTTCCCTCGGAGCAGCAAGAGCAGGGGGCTCGCAGTGCTGCCTTAAAGCGTGTGCAAGTTCACAGGCCGAAAGCAGGTAAATGTCACCAGTGCTAAAGAAATGCTCCTTCTCAACGCCGCACGGGCGGCTGTGTGCAGGATAAGAGCCTCCTTACGAGGTCACGTGATGTGGTCACGTGAAGAGAAGCTATGCCTTCCTTCCCTCGGAGCAGCAAGAGCAGGGGGCTCGCAGTGCTGCCTTAAAGCGTGTGCAAGTTCACAGGCCGAAAGCACGTAAATGTCACCAGTGCTAAAGAAATGCTCCTTCTCAACGCCGCACGGGCGGCTGTGTGCAGGATAAGAGCCTCCTTACGAGGTCACGTGATGTGGTCACGTGAAGAGAAGCTCCGCCTTCCTTCCCTCGGAGCAGCAAGAGCAGGGGGCTCGCAGTGCTGCCTTAAAGCGTGTGCAAGTTCACAGGCCGAAAGCACGTAAATGTCACCAGTGCTAAAGAAATGCTCCTTCTCAACGCCGCACGGGCGGCTGTGTGCAGGATAAGAGCCTCCTTACGAGGTCACGTGATGCGGTCACGTGAAGAGAAGCTCCGCCTTCCTTCCCTCGGAGCAGCAAGAGCAGGGGGCTCGCAGTGCTGCCTTAAAGCGTGTGCAAGTTCACAGGCCGAAAGCACGTAAATGTCACCAGTGCTAAAGAAATGCTCCTTCTCAACGCCGCACGGGCGGCTGTGTGCAGGATAAGAGCCTCCTTACGAGGTCACGTGATGCGGTCACGTGAAGAGAAGCTCCGCCTTCCTTCCCTCGGAGCAGCAAGAGCAGGGGGCTCGCAGTGCTGCCTTAAAGCGTGTGCAAGTTCACAGGCCGAAAGCACGTAAATGTCACCAGTGCTAAAGAAATGCTCCTTCTCAACGCCGCACGGGCGGCTGTGTGCAGGATAAGAGTCTCCTTACGAGGTCACGTGATGTGGTCACGTGAAGAGAAGCTCCGCCTTCCTTCCCTCGGAGCAGCAAGAGCAGGGGGCTCGCAGTGCTGCCTTAAAGCGTGTGCAAGTTCACAGGCCGAAAGCACGTAAATGTCACCAGTGCTAAAGAAATGCTCCTTCTCAACGCCGCACGGGCGGCTGTGTGCAGGATAAGAGCCTCCTTACGAGGTCACGTGATGCGGTCACGTGAAGAGAAGCTCCGCCTTCCTTCCCTCGGAGCAGCAAGAGCAGGGGGCTCGCAGTGCTGCCTTAAAGCGTGTGCAAGTTCACAGGCCGAAAGCACGTAAATGTCACCAGTGCTAAAGAAATGCTCCTTCTCAACGCCGCACGGGCGGCTGTGTGCAGGATAAGAGCCTCCTTACGAGGTCACGTGATGCGGTCACGTGAAGAGAAGCTCTGCCTTCCTTCCCTCGGAGCAGCAAGAGCAGGGGGCTCGCAGTGCTGCCTTAAAGCGTGTGCAAGTTCACAGGCCGAAAGCACGTAAATGTCACCAGTGCTAAAGAAATGCTCCTTCGTACAAGAAAGACATTCCTGTTGGCAAAGCGGGAATCTCTGGCACAGACCTTCCATTTAAACTCCCACTGAGGAACTTTTCTTTCTTTAACAGTGATTGGCAAACCAATATTTTCAAAAACATTGGTTTAACAGATTGCGTCAGACTTATGAGGATATACCGGAGGTATTTCATTATGTCAGTTCGACACACTTTATCAGCCTTGTCAGGGGGGCAATGTGATACAAACCCATCAAAAGAAACCGGCCATGCACAAAAGCCCATGCTGTTTTTGCACTGGTTTAGATCATAAATAATCTTTTCCTTGATAATTTGACATCTCACAGAACCAATCGAGCCATCTACAGGCTCCTTTTCAGGACACGAATGAGAAAGGGCCTCAGCATTAACACACGCCATGCTCTTAAGCAGAGACAGTAATGCATTACCCACGGCTATGCTATGGCCATTCCGACAGCCACACGCCAACAATTGGCTACCTACAGATTGTCTACTATGCCTCCAGGACACCTCTACGACCCTCCACACCACGCCCTTCCATGCCACATATGTCTTCCACGTTCTTAGCTTCTTACCCTCAATCCGCAGATACAGGAACCTGAGCAACACGCATAACTGTGCCAATATGCGGACACAAAGATATACAGGATACACATGAGGAGCCCGAGAACACAGGAATGCTGAGATTTACACTCCCGACCACCCTCTTCCACAATAGAGGAAAGGGCCTTGCCATGTGATGGGCCGTAGACCGTTAGGCCGCAGACTGTCAAGACGCACTGTCAAGACAGCTGCTTCTGATGGACAGAGGTTGGATTATAACAAGAATATTAGATAAGGTGGCATAACTTGCAGCTCCAATGAGAAAAAAAACACTAAATATTGCAGGTTTTCACTGATGCCCATTTTTGACTTCTACAAAATGAAAGTCATACTGACTTTATTATAGGGTTCAGAGATTAATCATTTGTCCAGTCAGACAGACTGGGATAAGACTGAATACAGGGCTTGGAAAAAAGCATTAAAATTACCTAACTGTTTACCAATAACAGCCTTAAGATACAAACTGTGATTGGCATCTTTGGGGAGTTGGTATAAATGGAAGGTTATCTCACTCAATATAAATGTACTAGCACTCCAACTGGGTCTTGTTATGACAATCTAAAAAGAAAATGATGGTAATTGGTAATTGTGGACTACTAATTAATTTTATGAATTTTGTCAGATCAATCCTTAAGGGTAATAATCAATCCTCAGAGGTGTTGGTTATGAATCCAGTCTTAACTAAACAATAATGTTATTTTGGGAAGATTGGACCATGACTACTGGGAAAATGCATTCCTATAAATGATACATAAGTCTGTCCAAATTTTACAACCCATTGGGAACGCTTCCATTATACCCAAAAACATTTCCCAGTTCCTGCTGGAGAAGTTGAGTGCTGAAATCCAGTCTATACGTCTAAAAAACAACAGTAATACAAAGGTTTGCGATTTTCGCAACATTAAGGAACGCTTTCAATGAAGGTCACATTTACTGATTCATTGTCCTGCACTGCAAAATATAAGGCTCGTGCTATTTGGGAAAATGACATATAACAGCCTGTTATTAACCTCTAAAGAATTCTGGGAAAGGCTAACGAGCGGACACCAAATGCCTTTAACAATTGTGGTACTGACATTTCTTAATTATATTGGACTAATGCTGATTGGTTGGTGACTATGTAAACGTGTGTAAAGGTATAATGAACTTTGAACGTTTTATGTGAAATATTCTTGTGCGTTTTAAAATGAACAATTGAAATGTTTTAGGTTGATACTAACCCTTTATAAATTATTGCGTAGGACTTTTATTTTTTCTGATAATCTCTAAAAATGAAATTTATGAGAATAACTATAATAACCAGATTAGCTGATTGTTATCTTACTAACGTAAATTTAGCCTCTGTGCATTTTATAATTATTGTTCTAATATTCTATGTATAATATAAATTGATACCAACTATTATTCTATTCTATGATAATGAATGCATTAAGGGATTTATTTTGTTTGTTAGTGTGTAAGGCTGACTTTGAACAGCCAAGTCACAATTAAAACATTAAAACAAAATATTTTCTTTTATAATTGGTTCTTTGGTTGCAGAGAAATATCCCCGATCTTATAATTGCCACTGCATCAGGCCCACCCCACAATCTAGGAGAACAAACCTGCTGTTATTATCAGAATATTTATTTAAAATAATAAATCAAGGAAGCGCAGGTGGTCCCCTAACATCCAGTGCAGAGGACGTCACCTGTAAAACACTGCGCAAACCTTTGAACTAAAATGAAAATGAATACACTGCAGCCGGACGACTTGTGTCTCACTAACCTATTCATACAACATAGTGCATGCAGTCTATGTTACACCTGCGCACAAACATCCATATTATAGGTTTCAAATTTGAGAGTTTCACACAATTTAAAATCAAACAACAAAAGTAGAAAATTATATCTACCTTAAAAAGTGGCTTAGTTGCAAATAATTGTAAAGACGTTGAGTTCTAACTCTTTGTTGCTTTTGGACTACTGGGACATCGGCCAATCTCGCTCACTTCACTCTTTCCAAGGAACCAGAATTACCCTCATTATGCACAAGTTCAAAATGTTTATTAAGGAGTACATTGAAATGATGATTATGGCAGCACAAACTAAAGGTCCTGTTACTCGACATTTCAGTTTAAGTTGCTTATAGCTTCCAGAGATCTGAAATTGCAGGAGAAGGACCTGTTACAATAATGCTATAAATGTTTTCCATTTTAATTATAATTCACAAAGCACATACGCCTTGTGCTGGACTCCCTTTGTCAGTGGTGCATATTTTAAACTGTGTTGCCAAATACTTTTAAATGCTATCCAATATTTAATTAGTTCGCTGAAAGGGATGTCTAAATAATCTGAAGCTTGGTTACTCACATTTTGTCTGTCAGGACAGTAGGAACACTGATTGGCCTTATGCTGCAAGGTAGGGTTTCCCTTTAGTCAGTGTGCCTGCTCCAAAGTCTCTCTCAGGTAATCTGGTACTGATTGGGGTGAAGCCCATCCAGTCTGAATAAGGGCCTTATAAAGAGTCATCCTCCACAGCTGAATCGCATTGAAATCCAGATCTGCTTCTCTCCTGTCAGGGAAGCTCTCCTGCTTCACTGTTTCCCTAAAACTCTCCCTTTTTCCTATGTGTTTGAGCTTAAATATTCAGCCAACTCTACCCAGGCAGCATCACCTGACACAGTGTTGTGATCTGCAATTCCACACACCCACCAGAGCCCACCTCCTTGTTTCTATTCATCCATTGAATTATATGAGTAACAAGAAGGGGGAGTCAGCTACAAATTAGCCGCCACATCCTCCAGAGAAACAGTCGTGAAGTGAGGATATTGAACTGGAATATTCATTTTTTGAAGAATTCTCTACAAGGACATTTGATATTGGTGAAAAAACATGTTCAGATTCCTAAAAATACTCTGAATCTGGGGTATCATTTATGTTTCTGCCACTATATGCATGATAGAGTTATTAAAACAGGAAATTATGCATAAAACATACATTTTTATACATCATTTTATATGCATATAATTCATGGTTTTTGTTGATTCAGATCTGTATTCAGTTTTTCGGTGAGACAAACCGTTCAAAAGTTAAAATTGATAATATATTCCCAATTTTGTATCTCTCATGTTGCACAATTTAAAGTCGACTTTGCTGTACATTTCACTGAGTGCTTCCATGTGTGGCTTAGCCATGATCAGTTGAAACCATCTGTTGTTTAGAGTTGTCATTTAACTTTTCAAAACATGACTTGGTAATCTATCCTTAATTACTTAGGCCTAATGGAACAACTGCACATTCTTTATGAAACACAAATCTCTCTAAGGACAAGGGTTCATGAACTGTTATATGCATATGCCTTTTGAAGTTGCACTTAACTGCTCAACCAGACACTTATCAATCACTGCATGAACGGTCTTGGGGATTAGTTCAGAAAAATCAGATAATACTTCAGAGTAAATTTCCAATATAATGCTTTACTTAATGTTATGTTGGGAGTTAGAAACAAGGCCTGTTAGGTACACACAGCTACTCTGCTTATATCCATGCCTAAATGTAAGTCCAATGTTCATGGGAGCTGTAGATTCTTGATTTCTTAAGAGCTTTACTAATGGAAAATTCTACAGGAACACATGGCCTCAGATGAACCAAAGATAACAGCTTATAAATTCCCTGAAATCTAATGCTCATGAGATATTTACTTTTGTATATAAAAAGCGTCAATTTAAGCTATTTGTACTTGTAATAGCGATCAAGCAATAGTTTGTTCTATCAACAGATAAAACTTGATCTCTCATGTGATTTGTAATAAACTTTATGTGTTTGATTTCCTTACAAAACACTATCATTCAAGTGGCACAGTACATCATGTTGTTTTTCGAATGGCAGGAAACATGCAGTGGCACATTTAAATGATATTTCTTTTTAAATAATTCCTACAGGCAACTAACAGAAATGTCCTAAGAGCAGGTTCAGATACTCTGCTCTCCAGCCCCATCACCCCTTACCAGCCTAACAGCCACATGAAGTGCTGCCTTAAAGGGAACAAGACTAGGTGTAGGCAAAGCAGCAAAGTCCAAATTACCTTTCAGTGCAGGAACCTCAATTGTCTGTACAGGGCCAGATGATGGAATTGAAGGCTTGATGTCACACAGGGAACAGAGTTGGAAATTATAAAACACAGTCATTCACAACACGTGCAGTTTCACAGACAAAATGAGCTCTAGCAGAAATGCCATGCACTTTCCCGAGGGGTGAAAAGTAGGACTATTTCCCACCATAGCCAACTTCTACGGCAAGGAATGGACACTGTCAACTTGTAATATCATCTGACAATGAACAGGCTTTCTGATTTGGAGGAGTTAAGTCCAGTTCTTAGGTTTAATCCCAGGTACTGATGATAACACGGATCCCCTGAAATCTGCCCTTGCTCATGAGGCCGGAATTGTTGTCATTGCTCCCCCTGTAGCTGTCACCACAGGCTTGTCCAGCCATCCTCATGACCCTGATATTTCGGTTGCTGCACTAGATGTTGACAAAGGTCCTCTAGATAGTGCACTATAACCACTGAGAATCACCCTTTGAAAATGTCCTTCTTGGATACCCAATCACTAGTACTACACGTGGTAGAGACTTTTTGGCTCTCAATGAGACTTGGCTCCCTGACTCTACAAATCACGCCGCCTCATTTGCTGCCCCATCAGGCTATTTAGGGCCGATCGGGCTCTTTTCAGAGATGGCGGCGTGGCTCTTAAATTCCAAGACTCACTAAAAATACATCTCTCTAAGGTTTTGCCATTAATAGTTGTGGAGCATTATTGGTTAAACTTAGTGTGAACTCTACCAACTTTATCGTCATTCTTGTCTTATACAGACCTCCCACGTCAAGCCTTGACTTTGAAGAGCGACTTCTGGCCGCTCTTAATGGTAATGTGAAGTCTCGCACCCATCTTTTAGTATTAGGAGATTTTAACCTTTGGATTTATCATGAAGCTGATTACAACACAGCATCCTTTGGGGATGCTTTAGAGGCCTTTGGCCTTCAACAGCATTTTTATACTACTGCCACACATGTTGGTGGAAATATTTGAGACTTGGTACTGTCCAACAATCTTAACATCTCTAAACCATCTATTGGGCATTGCCCATGGTCAGACCATCTTCCTGTTACCTTTGAGATAATGACACTGGCAGTGTTTCCCCGTATTCATTCCGAGACCCAAGAACACAGAAGAAATTGAGAAATTTGAAAAGACTGACTTTGTTATTTATTGCCCCATAGCTATGCCGGTACCATAAGAAATACACCCAAGCTCCAATGTGAATGATTTTAACCCTTAGACTTAGGCCCCTTTAAGGCGTGGTAGTAATACTAAAGATAGATGGGGATCCAGAACTTACTCATACATCAATAATCAGACCGACTCAGGAAGGCAAAGCACGGTACTGCTTTATTAACAATTATCTAAAACAGGGCATTACAACAGACATCAACGGACGTTTGCTCGATTTCTCTCAAACACAATATGAAAAAACAGCATTCTTATACTAAAAACGTGTTACTACTGACGTCATCCTACGTAGCAAATTAAGAAAACCTAAGCTAGATTGGGGTAGGCTTAAAAGGAACATCTCAGTATATGTTCTATATGGCCGAGGGTTGTGATGGGGTCTCTAACATCAAGTGCACAACTAAGCCCATCCCAAATGCAAGTCATCTTCCATGTCATACTAATACACAACACCCTATTGGCTTCTCAAACTATAGGGCTCTGTACTACGTGGCTCTCTACAATTGGTTGGCACGCTTGTACCCTTCTGGAATATTCCAATCGCCAGCAGCACGCAAGCTGGAAACCCAGGTGCTGGGAGGGTCGGCCTGGTAATGCCTCCCCACCCAATTAGCCCATATCCATCATCACTGCTGTGGACTGCCATTCAATTAGGGCTTTCAACTTGGCCTTGTATAGGCTCACTGTGCCTGAGAATAAAGGGAAGTAAAGGCATGGCCTGATCTTCTGGTTTCTGTGTATCTCGACCCAAAGTCTATTTTCATCTGACCATGTTTTGAGCTCTTTCGTTGCATAAAATATTATTAAATGAAGAACTCTTGGCACTTTTTGTGTTTTTCCATTACACCTCAAACAGGAGCTTGCTGCTTTCTCACGTTCATGTATCTTCTCGGACAGATAACCAGGCTCACAGCGGCCCTGACTCCTGACACTGGGCCAGCCAGCCTTTCTTTAATTATTTTTCACCATCAGCTGTTTTATTCAACTGTACCACACTTCAAGCCCTTTCCATTCACAGGGTTCAACTTTAATAAAGTGCGTTGTGGAACATCCATATTCTATACATTCCTATGAAAATACATTGGCGCATCGCCGCAATATATCCACTAAGTAGTCAGCCTCATGATTACTTTGTCCACTTGCATTACTGCATCTGTACAATTGTAAAATGACTTGGCATTTTCTTCAATGCTTCTGTGCACATGCAATCCTCATTTCAATCCCGAAAGGTTGCTTTACTTTGATATTTCATCATCAGATTCTCCATGATGTCTCTATTCTTACTTTATTTGCATCTCTTCTGGGTGTGACAGTTCTACTTTACATGATGTCACCTGTCTTCTTTTTCATTAATTTTCACACTTCTTCTGGGATTTCTTCCAGAAGACCGTTACTTCTTTGTGCATGCATAAAGGGTTTTTCTCAAAGGGTACCTTGTCTCAAGGATTCTTTCTGGTATAGAAACCCTCACTGGTACTGCGCGTGTCATAATTTCCGGTTCCCAACATATAGACAACATGGGGGCGGGACTTCTGGTAGAGGTACTTGGCTCCTCCTCTACAGATATCACAGAAAATATTCAACAAGCTCTGTGTGGGGCAATTAATGTACTTCGAGTCCAAGTGAAACCCATGAAATCAGAAACCAGCAAAAGCACCTGGTGTATGGATGGCATCACTGGACTTAGGAAAGTAAAGAGCCTGGCCTAAGAATCCTTGTGGTGAGCTACTGCTAGCTTGCAGAAAATCTGTGGAGGACTCCAAGCATGGTGTTCTCGCTGAAATAAACACTACCTACAATCAGAGAATCCATTATGCAAATCCAGCTCTAGGGAGCTATTTGTAATCCATAAGGAGTTGGAGGGGAAGGCTCCTCTGAAATGTTCTCATGTCACCTCAAATGCGTTGTGTCAAGACATCCAAAATTAATTAATGAACAAGATTGCAAAACATCAACAAACATTTGAAACTTGTAGACTAGTGACTCTTGAGACACCTGTTAACCCTTTTTTTTTGGTCCTAGAACAGCCAGAGTGTCATCTGAGGGCTTTCAGTCTCGCTTAGGACTGTTGTCCTGTGGAGTTCCGCAGGGGACCTGCCTCTCCCCATCTCTGTTCAATCTATACACTCGCCCCCTCTTTGACCTCCTAGACAACGTTGGTGTCAATTATACCAACTACGCCGACGACACCCAGGTGGTCTTTTATCCATCGGGTGCTTACGGAAAGGATTCGGGGGAGATTGGTCATATTTACGAGCTTATCCAGAGATGGAGGAATACCAACTCACTTGCTCTTAACAATAGTAAAAGCAAACTGATGCTAGTTGGCTCAAGTCAACGCCTGTCTAAGCTAGACTCTAGGTATTCTCAATTCCAAATAGCCGATTGTGTTATTCAAATCAGTTGCAGGGTGAAGACTCTTGGAATCTACTTAGACGCTAATCTAAACATGAAAAAACATGTACTTCAAACAAAGGCTTCTTGTGTCTACACAACTAAGCTTATCAGGCAGATAAATCCCCACCCGTCAGATAATAATGTTTCTTCACTGGTCACTGCACTCAAACTCCAGAATTGACTGGCACTTCCAAAAACAACCTTAAGACTCTAAAGGTTATTCAGAATAAGGCTGCAAGAGCAGTTTGCGGTCTGACACGCTCTGATCATGTTACGCAGGCCCGGCGATCTTTACATTGGCTTCCAGTTCAACAGCGTATCTCCTATACAATACTCACCATGACTCATAAATGTGTGCCTGGTAAGGCTCCCTCCTATCTGGCTGAAAGGCCATCTACGCCTCCCACTACTTGTTACCTATGCTCTAGCGGTCTCAATAAACCTCTATGCCCCGTTTTTCTGGAACTCCATTGCCCCGGATATCCGCAACATCCCAGATCTACCACATTTAAAAGAAGCTGTTAAACTTTTCTTTGTAATTCCAATGACAAGTTTTTCTTGTTCGCTGCCTGATGCCTGACTTCTTGATTGAGTTTCACTTTCCTTCTTCTGTCTTTGCTCTGTATGCGCACGGAGCCCTTTGGGCGTGCTGCACTCTACAAGGAACTCCTAATAATTATTAAATTATAATAATAATTATAATAATTTTCTTAATCTTGTGTACCTGCCTGTCGTAAAGAGACGTGGATTACTCCAATCCTTAAAAAGGAACACCTGGACCCTGCAGTTGCGGGCAACTATAGGCTGTTGACAAATGTGTCCTACCTTCTGAAGATCACTGATAGAGTTGAGTGCCTTCAACTCCAGGAACACATTGAGAATAATAAGCTCTTGAGGTACCAACGATCTGTTTTCAGAGCCATGCATGGCAATGCGTCGGCCTTACTGGACATGAAATCTGACATGACCAATATAATTGTTATTGTTCGATGTATCCGCTGCCTTCAACCTCATCAACCATTCACTCATCCTGGTAAGGAGATTAGTCGATGTGGCAAAGTGTTGCATGGACCAAGTTCTTTCTAGGAAGAGGGTCAGTGACAGTGGCCTTGGCCGATGCTCAGGCCTGCCCGGGGACTTTGGATTGTGGTGTCCCCCAAGGCTCATGTCTTTCTCCAATGCTATTTAATATCTACATGAGGCCTCTTTTTTATTTATTAGATAGCATTAGCATAACATACACCAATTACGTCGATGATTCTCACACTTTACTTGAACCAACAGGTGACTACGACCATGACTCAAAAGCAATTAATGGGATCTACTCCATTGTGCAGGCATGGATGGTTTGCAACTGCTTAGGACTTAACGATGGGAAAACTGAGCTTCTCATCGTTGGTTCTGGGTAAAGGCTTAAAAAACGTGATCCCTGATACGGCCAATTTGTATCGCTGGATGTGATATTCAGGTTGCTCCCCATGTAAAACTGTGGGGTTCTATTTTGACTCCTAGTTAACCTTTTCTAAAAAAAGTTCCTCTTGTATGCATATTAATAGACTTTTGTGTCAGATCAGTCAGTATCTCACCTTGGGAAACATAGTTCCTCTGGCCAGAGCCTGGATTAATTCAAAGTTAGACTACTGCAACAGCCTACTTGTTGGCACGATCTCATATCTCCCAATGGGATCTGATGAAAATGATTGGCCAGGAAGGAGGATACCCATGCCAGGATGGTAGCTCAAAAACCCAGCCAAAATTTCAAAATGTGCAGTAGACGACCACGGTCGATTGAACCAAAGGTCCCTGTGAGGTCCAAGCGAACCAGTAGGCCGGCACCTATTGCATCCATCATCCAGTAGGGTCGCTGTTGTGGTGCTGTAGCTGGCATGAAACTCCAGACCTATAAGGGTTATGTAATGAGGTTCCGGCGTCTCAATGGAGAAAATATAAACCTCTGATGTCTTGCCCAAGAAGAGCAAAGTGCTGCCTGTCTAGTCATTTGGGCCCAAGAGAAACGACTTCTTATCAATGGTGTGATGTGGCCGGTGTTTTGGATTTCAGGGGAAACGCACCCTGTGACAGAGAGGCGTTCATTAAATCAAAGCACTGACAACTGGAAGAGGGAGGAGTGGATGACAGTGAAGCTGTCCAGCAAGCACCATCAATTTTATGGTGTGTTTACAAAATGCAAGGAAATCCCATTATTCCTGTAATGTTAGGGTAGAAAAGCCTATTTCAGCTAACAAGCCACAGTGTCACCTAGTAGCCACGCCTGGAAGTTCACTTCCAGTTTAGAGCCACAAATGCATTATGGATATGCAAATTAGCTGAGAAGATTGAGAGGGTAATTCATAGAATTTTGCAGAAAAGTGTCGCAAGCGGCTGGCGCAGAGTGTCCGCGTGCGATTGTCTGCGCCAGGCACGTGCGCTAAAACCGATTTCCGCGCACAGCGTATTCATGGATTTTAGGCTCCCAAACCAGCCGTGGCGCAGAGAATCGCAGCAACCCTGCAGCAGCGCCAGTAACGCCCCCAAGAACGCCCTTGCGCAAGGAAAAGCCATCAAAATCGCTAAATCATCGCAAAGGGCTGTGCTAACCCTGGACCAGTTCACCGGGCTGGCAAACAGCAAACGCCAAGCGGGGAACGTGTCTTTCAGGGGTGCGCGGGAAGTTCCACACGCGATTGGCCCCGTGCAAGCAGGGTACGTGTATTTCAGGGGTGCGCGGGAAGTTCCACACGCGATTTCATCAGGGTACGTGTATTTCAGGGGTGCGTGGGAAGTTCCACACGCGATTGTCCCAGTGCGAGCAGGGTGCGTGTATTCCATGGGTGCGCGGGAAGTTCCACACGCGATTTCAGCAGGGTACGTGTATTTCAGGGGTGCGCGGGAAGTTCCACACGCGATTTCAGCAGGGTACGTGTATTCCAGGGGTGCACGGGAAGTTCCACACGCGATTCCAGCAGGGTACGTGTATTCCAGGGGTGCGCGGGAAGTTCCACACGTGATTTCAGCAGGGTATGTGTATTTCAGGGGTGCGCGGGAAGTTCCACACGCGATTGGGCCAGTGCAAGCAGGGTACGTGTATTCCATGGGTGCGCGGGAAGTTCCACACGCGATTTCATCAGGGTACGTGTATTTCAGGGGTGTGCGGGAAGTTCCACACGCGATTGTCCCAGTGCGAGCAGGGTACGTGTATTTCAGGGGTGTGCGGGAAGTTCCACACGCGATTGGCCCCGTGCAAGCAGGGTACGTGTATTTCAGGGGTGCGCGGGAAGTTCCACACGCGATTGGCCCCGTGCAAGCAGGGTATGTGTATTTCAGGGGTGCGCGGGAAGTTCTACACGCGATTGGGCCAGTGCGAGCGGGGTACGTGTATTCCATGGGTGCGCGGGAAGTTCCACACGTGATTTCATCAGGGTACGTGTATTTCAGGGGTACGCGGGAAGTTCCACACGCGATTGTCCCTTGCGCTTGAGGGGCCTTCTGTCCAATGAAAATGCGTATGCGTGCAGACGCGCTTACGCGCTAAGGGCCTTTCCTCGAATTACACGCTGACGTGCAGACTTTTCACGTGCCAAATCTCTCCGTATCAAGCTGGCCACGCGTATGCACACGGAAGACCACGCTCCTGCCCAGAAGGCCGAACTACTGCCCCCCAGAGCCCCGAGCACGCTCCCACCTGCCATCTGCTGCTGCCTGACTGCCTGCTGCCCACGTGCACTGCCATTTGCTGCCTGCACATCAGCCAGGGGTGCTTTTGCTGTGACCACCCCTGCTGGAACCGAAGACTCCCGACTGGGATTCCATCGCTCCACAGCCCAGCCCCAGGACCCAGTTGCCCACCCACTCCTGCCTCTGGGGTTGTCATGTCGAGGCAAACACCATCTGCGACCACTGACAACCCCCGGCCAGAGAGGCAGAGGGGCACCAGCTTCAGTGCCACCGAAGTTGGTGTCCTGGTGGAGCAAGTCCTGGGGCAGTATGATGCCCTCTTCGGAAGTTCCTGCGCCGACAAGGAAGGACGGACTCGGATCTGGGCTGACATCGTGACTGCCATCAACGCGGAGGGGGTGGCAGTCTGCGACTTACAACATGTCAGGAAGCGCTGGGAGGACTTCAGGTCCAGGACCCTGAACAAGGCCCGGCGCCTCTTGAAGGCAGCGGATGCCAAGGGGCGCCGGGGCCACTTGTCGGAAGAACAGATGAGGGTCCTGGAACGCATATCCCCAGCGCTCCACGTCCAGGTCCTAGAGAAGCAGACCCGTCTGGAGTCGAGCGGTGAGTGTACATGCATCCTGATTGTGAGCAGTGCGTGTGGTGATTATTCGGTAGTGTGCAGGTTGCACATCTGTTTGTATGGGGTCGAGTATGGGTGAGGGTGTACAGGGCCGTGGGGCTGACACATGCGAGGGCTGTAATGTGTGAGACATGGGCGGTGCTTGTGTGTGTAGGCTTGCATGCCAAATGCAGTTGTGTGGGCACACATGTTTGGATGAATGTGTATGTAAGTAGACATGTCCGTGATGTCACGCATGTATGTTGTTTTCGGCTGCATGTATCAGCACTGTGTACATGTGCATGTGTGTGTATTTGACAAGGGTGCAACAGTGATGCCACATGGATGCATGTGACAGCGGTATGTGGAAGCCTGATTGGCAGATGTGACATGGATGCCCATCTGAACAGTGCGACACTTGGCAGAGGTGTACACATGCATGCAAGTGTGGTGGTGTGTGTACATGTGTGGTGCACTTCCTGTGTTGCATGTGATGTCTGGCTCACCTTTGGCTGCTCATGCTGTTGTATGTGTAGGGATGGTGGTGGCAGTTGCGATATGGCTGTGGTATGGCTCATGTGTGCGAGTTGTAATGACGTGTGTTGGGGATTGTGATGACATGTCTGAGGTTTGCCAATGCCACTCATGTGCAACTGTCATGTGTGTATGTGTCCATTGTACAGTGCCCTGATGCCTGTGTTTTGTTTCTCCCTGTCTGCAGCGTCAACTGATGAAGAGGGCGGAGAAGGTGCTGTGGAGCACAGCGGCGGAGATCCCACCGCCAGCCGGAGACGCAAGGCCCGGCTCCCCTCCCGTGTTGTCATCTCGTCGGGGAGTGAGGAGTCCGGTGCCGCGTCCCAGGCCGCAGCTGCCGGGGGGGAGGTCCAAGAGGCGGAGGTTGGAGTTGGACTCCTCGGCAGCAGAAGGGGCAGCTGGGACCCCACAGGGCCCAACAGGGGAAGATGGCACGAAGTCATCCAGGTTGGTGGGGGGTTTGGTGGAGGAGGAGGCCGTGCAAGCACCAGAGACGGGGTCTGGAGGTGGGGATCCCACTGGTGCTAGTGGTGCAGTGCAGGACCAGGGACAGAAGGCAGCACAGGCCGCCGCGGAGGTGCCTGTGTGCAATCCTGTCCCCGATCCTGTCCCTGCATCATCTTGCACCAGCAGGGATGCCTACATCCAGACCCGTTTTCAGGCAGGGGATGAGCTGATGTCAACTGGCCTTCCTCTGCCTGCGGATGTGGCCATCCAGGTCCGGGTTGAGCCTGTCCTGGCTGGTGTGGCATTGCGTCAACGGGCCATGCGAGGTGACCTGCAGTCTTTTCATGGAGAGACTGCACGTCATCTCGAATGGCTCGTTGACCACGTCAGCCTGCTGGGACAGGTCACCCGGGCCGGATTCCTCCGTCTGATGGGGCTTGCTCCGACCCCCTCCTCAACTGGACCCCCTGCGCCAGTCGTCCTCTGTGCCATCTTCCAACCCATCAGTCACCTGGGTGCCCTGTGGTGCTGCCTCTGACGGTGCGGCCAGGCTGGTGGAGGAGGCATCCCTGCCACAGTCGGGAGTCGGACGTCCAGCAGGGGTGGCCACATCTACGACTGCACCCCAGCCGGCGGAGGATGTGCAGGCAGCAGGAGGCAGTGCACGGGCAGAGGCAGAGCAGCAGCAGCAACATGGTGGGAGCCATGAAGGCTCGGGGCCTTCGACATCGGAGGGGCAGGCATCGGCCGGAGGGCAGGAGGACCCAGGACAGGGAGTGTATTCCGTGTGGCAGCGGTTGGGCCACGCCATAGGTGCGGAGCGGCGGCGGGCGGAAGAGGCGCGGCTCACAATGGTCAGGGCGGAGAACTCCATGCGGAGGGCCCTGAAGCGGGCCGAGTGCCTCGAGGCAATCCGCAGGGGGTTGGAGGAGGACATGGCGTCGTCCCTGCGGACCCTCGGGGCCATGGAACAGGACCACCTGGGGGACATCGAACAGGAGTTCGATGATGCCCTGGCCCGGAACACCACGGAGTGAGCCGCTGGACTTGCCCGCCGCCTTTGTATATAGTTCTTTAGTTTTAGGTTTCCTTTGTTTGTTCTTATGATTTGGAGTCGACGGACACTGCTCCACTTTTTGTATATAGTTGCATTTTAGTTAGGGTTTTTTGTAGGTTTCCTTTGTTCAGTTGGGCTCATGGACCCTTGGATGTTTTGTACATAGTTCTTCATTGGATTGATTTTATTTTTCATTTGACTTTGAACAACATTTTTTTGGATTAGGATTTGGTGTTTTTATTTATTTTAAACGGACATGCAGCTTATCTTTTTTTCATTGCCATTGTAGTTTGTTTCATTTCTTTTGCATTTATTTTTTTTTAATACAATTTTGTTTTCATACTTCACTGTGTGGTATCATCTCATTGGTTTCATGCATGTCATGTTGGGTGTTTTCCCATTCAATTGCAACCATTGTGTGTGACGGACATGGGTTCATTAGCTTTATGAACATTGGGGGTGTAACATGTAATTTCCATTTCCATGTGGGTGAATGGGTTACTTGGTTGGGCTTTTTGGCTGTGGAGGCTGACCATAACGCACATGATTGGGGATTGTGAGGACCTGGTGGGGGCTGCCCATGGTGGCTGGGGGGTGGGCGTGGGTGGGAGACATGAGTGGGGGCCTGGTGGTGCTGCCCCTGCACTGCTGGGGGGTGGGGGCCTGGTGGAGGGTGTCCCTGCACTGCTGGGGGGTGGGGGTGGTTGGAGACATGAGTGGGGGCCTGGTGGAGGCTGCCCATGGCGGCTGGGGGGTGGGGGTGGGTGGGAGACATGAGTGGGGACCTGGTGGTGGCTGCCCCTGGTGGCTGGGGGGTTCGGGTGGTGGGAGACATGGGTGGGGGCCTGGTGGAGGCTGCCCCTGGTGGCTGGGGGGTGGGGGTGGTGGGAGACATGGGTGGGGGCCTGGTGGAGGGTGCCCCTGCACTGCTGGGGGGTGGGGGTGGTGGGAGACATGAGTGGAGGCCTGGTGGAGGGTGCCCATGGTGGCTGGGGGTGGGGGTGGGTGGGAGACATGAGTGGGGGCCTGGTGGGGGCTGCCCATGGTGGCTGGGGGGTGGGGGTGGTGGGAGACATGGGTGGGGGCCTGGTGGAGGGTGCCCCTGCACTGCTGGGGGGGTGGGGGTGGTGGGAGACATGAGTGGGGGCCTGGTGGAGGCTGCCCCTGGATGCTGGGGGGTGGGGGTGCAGGGGGACATGAGTGGGGGCCTGGTGGAGGGTGTCCCACACTGCTGGGGGGTGGGGGTGGTGGGAGACATGAGTGGGGGCCTGGTGGGGGCTGCCCATGGTGGCTGGGGGGTGGGGGTGGGTGGGAGACATGAGTGGGGGCCTGGTGGGGGCTGCCCATGGTGGCTAGGGGGTGGGTGGGAGACATGAGTGGGGGCCTGGTGGGGGCTGCCCATGGTGGCTGCGGGGTGGGGGTGGTGGGAGACATGGGTGGGGGCCTGGTGGGGGCTGCCCATGGTGGCTGGGGGGTGGGGTGGTGGGAGACATGGGTGGAGGCCTGGTGGAGGGTGCCCCTGCACTGCTGGGGGGTGGGGGTGGTGGGAGACATGAGTGGGGGCCTGGTGGAGGGTGCCCCACACTGCTGGGGGGTGGGGGTGCTGGGTGACATGAGCAGGTGTGCAGGGTAGTCCCCTGTGGTGTCGGCTGCCTGCAGGGGCCGTGGAGGGTGTACAGGGAATACCTTGGAGCACACAGCCAAATCGCGTGTGGAACTTCCTGCGCACCCCTGAAATCCACGTACCCTGCCAAATCGTGTGTGAGACTTCCCGCGCACCCCGGTATACACGCACACGTATTTTTTGTCAGCGGGTGTCCGTGTTTGTGGGTACCCCTTTGCACGTCATTTGTTCTGGAGGGCCACAGTATAGGACATTCATCATGGCTGTATATAGGTGCTATTTGTTGGCGCACCTTTTGGCGCACATTTCTTCCAGGCGCAGAGACGCTACCGCCTGCTTTCTTGTGGCGGTCGTGTTTGTGCCTGTGCGCTGGTTTGAGCGTGCGCTTTTTTGCCCTATTCTATTCCATGAATACGTGTTGTAGGCGAGCGTGTGGGCGTTCCGCGCACTTGTACCCTGTACTTCCCCCGTGACGCCCACATTTTGGCAAGTTGTTCCCCATTCCGAGTGTTACGCCCCGTTTTCCGCCTACTTTTGTTGCGTGCGCCGCGCTATGTGCGATTTTCGCTGTGGCCTGTGCGATTTTCGCTGTGACCTGACGCATGCAGTTAGATGGCCTGTGCGCCAACGTGCGCCGCACACTTTTTTATCGCACATCCGATGGTTTTCTCGCACACGGCCTTCCATGAATCGATGTGCGCTGCTTTTCGTGCGATTTTCGCACTTGCACTGCGATTTTCGCACTTGCACTGCGATTTTCGCTATTCCACTGCGATTCGCACGTTTTTGCCCACTTGCGCCGCGCTAATTATTCCATGAATCGGCCTGTGAGTTTCTAGCTCCACGTGAGATAATTGTCATCATTGTATGGGGCAGCACTATGTCATAGCTACCTTTGCGCACCAGAGTGAGGCTGCTATCAGCGATTCAGTCAACCACATGCACGCCTTGCCACGTTTGGTGGCCATTGGTGTGGGGAAGTCTTGGATTACAGCATTGGGGTATGTTTACTAAACACCATCAATGTTGTGGTGGGTTTAAAAAAAAAGAACAGGAAAAAACGAGCTCGTACCTAAAGATGCAAACATGTGTGCAGCAATCCAGCGCATGCCTTCCCAAGTCCACCAATCAGACCACAGCGGCTGTGGGAGAAGGCTTTTGGTGGCAAACGGATGGGTGGGATTGACGAACTCGTAGCAGGAGCAGGTCTGAGAGACATAGAGATTATTTCAATCATGCTGCCAGGCCGGGCTTGCAGTGTTTGGATGTGGGGGGTCCCGGATCCGGGAAAATCCGGCCCAATGACCAGCGCTGGGTGCCAGTACCAGGGCAGGCGTTTAAGATAATGCAGGCATTAACAAGAAAGACTTGGTAAGGGGTCCTGTGCTCTATCGAGGCATGGGTTCGAGCAAAGGCAGCAGCGAGGGATGTGGTGACAGCAACGCCGTGGGATCCAATCAGATCCTGCCGCAAAGGAAAGACAGTTTGTGTAGCGCTATAAAGAGTGCTTACATTTGTTTATTTTTTTTTTTAAAAAAAAAACATATTCCGACAATTTTACTAGGGCCTCTCCGGGGCCGAGATCCTAGTGCCTCCAAAATGGAAGGCGGGCCCGTCAAGATGTCGCTTTATTATTCGGAATGAATTTAACATCCAACTGGTATACATATATGTATGTATTTTTTTGTTGTTGTTGTTACTGTTTTCATTTTTCCCAACCCACTCTAGGCTATAAGTCGAGCGCCCCCTCCCGGTTGGAGCAGGTTGAAGCCGAAGCTTTTTAGAGCCGCAGTCGGCTTTCCGAACTTATTTCCACGCCTGGTGCATTTATTCACGGTAATTGCGTTTAGAGCTGCTGCCATCCTCCTGCTGGAGAAGGGCCACCTGCATACATAGCTCTCCAGGGGGGGCGCGGTGGGCGGGGGAGGGCGCCAGTTCGCCCAGGGCGCTGCTGCCCTTAAGGCCGGCCCTGTCTCCCCGTTGCCGTTCAGGCGGTGTGGACACCATGTTCAAGGACGTGTGACCCTCCAAAGTCAGCCCCCACCCCGCACGGGCCAGCCCAGACACAACCGTCCGCGGACTCCAGACTGCCGAATCCGCACGGATTAGGAGGGGGTGGGGGTTGGAATCCCATGGTACATCCGAGACCTGACACGTGGGGAGATGCCTACCTCCATTAGAGCACCCCCGCCCCCACCACCTTATTTCAGAAACCAACCCTTCCTTTCCGCACGGGCCAGCTTGTCTGTGCCCTGGCCCATTTCCATAAACGAAACATTTCAAAGTGGCCCCTGGGTGACGTCTTCACGCTTAGACGTGCGTGAAAATGTGCAGTGCCATAGGCTCCCGAGAAACAGAGACATGTCAAAGACGTTTCATGTATGTGTAATTCGTTCATGGGACTTCATAAACGTAAGCGCAGCGTGCAGCGGTGGTTAAGACGATTTAAAAGTAGCTAAAGGGATGTTAGACGGGAGGGATAATACTCACCTCGGTGGGGATTTTCTTTCAGAAATGGTTTAAAAGTTCAGACGAACCTTACAATTCAATCTCACTGCAAGGTCTCCAGGTCCGAGCAGCGCAGGTCAGGCATCTCAGCGAGTTCAGAGCCTACTGCAGAGCTTTCTGGAGGGTGGGTAGTGTTTAGCATCTCATAACAGTGTGGGTTGGTCTGCAGCTTTCTTGGATGTGATTAATGATGGTATGCACACGTTTCATCCCCATTTGTAAAGGCGTGCTTAAGATGCAAACGGATGGGGTGCAGCGCTGTGCTGTAGTTGGGTATACCTTGGGGCTCACGCGTTTCCAGCCACCACCTGTGTACTGCTTTCCTCTGTACGCCTGCAGGTAACGGCCAGGGTGTTAACACCCACAGACACAGACAGCCTTTCATCCCTCCCTGGAAGATGAAATGGGTGATTACCGCGCTTTTCACTCGCAGGAGACTGCGAGAAGAGCGGTTCTACTGGAGAACATGGCGTGCGAGTCTTCTAGGCGAGGGGTCATTGCCCACTGAAGCATAGGGGCAATCCCAGACCGCACCCTCTGTCAGGGGGTGTGGCAGTGATTCACTGGCACGGCCCGCGAAGCATGTTCGCCTGGGGGGCCCTCTGAGTCAGCACGGCGTGCGTCACTTCCTCACCGGCTCAGCTTCCTCCCGCAAATCCCCAATTAGTGCAGGCGGGTGTGCCGCATGCAGCCTGTTTGATCTTGTGCCGGTTGACTGATTCCTGCTGGCAGTTGCAGCGGCCGGGCAGTCATGCGTATTTTAGCGCCCCGCTCCCGCGCTGGAGCAGGGGGTTATTCACTGTAATAGGCCGCCAATGCAAAAGCCTCAGCACCCTATCGTTGTTAAATGCACCATCCTTGGAAAGCCTAGCACAAGACCGGGGCACATTTAATTTCAACAGGGTGCCTGCCGTGTCTTCTCCCACCACACCAGCTCAGGGGGTCCTTGAAAGACTCTCCCAAGATGGAGTGGCGTTGGGGGGGGGGAGGGGCGTAATGGTGCCCCAGGCGGTTGCCCCGGTGGACCTGCACTGAGGCTGGTCCTGCTACTGGGCGAAAACTGTGGTGAAGTCTAGCAGAACTGGGGGGGCTTTTGCCATAGGCCGGTGACCCTACAAGGCTGGTAGAGCTGGGGAACTACCCACTTGTGAGAGTAGTGACTCTGCAAGGTGGCAGGGTGGGGGCAGCTCCCCGTGAGTGAGGGTAGTGACTCTGCAAGACTGGCAGGCAGTGGCAGCTGCCCGCCTGTGAAGGTAGTGACTCTGCAAGACTGGCAGGCCGTGGCAGCTGCCAACCTGTGAGGGTAGTGACTTTGCAAGACTAGCAGGCCGTGGCAGCTGCCCACTTGTGTGGGTATTGACTGCATGTTCGGTAAAGCATGGCTGGGGTAGCTGCACACTTGTGAGGACAGTGAGGGCCCGATTCATGGAATGGATTTTTTTGCACAGTTCAAAGTGACTTTGCATGGCTGAAAAGTGACTTTGCATGGCTGATACAAACCCTGATTCATGGAACTGTGCAATGCATATATATATATTTTTTTTTTGTGTGGGTAGTGACTCTGTAAGGCTTGTAGGACAGGTGCAGCTTCCCCCCTGTGAGGGTAATCACATTGCAAAGATGGCACGGCCGGGGGTAGCTTCCCACTTGTGAGGATAGTGACTCTGGAAGACTGGTAGGGATGAGGTGTCATGACCACTGTCAGGGGCCACAAGCCGTGCCACAAGCAAGCCCCCACATTTACCCGGAGGGCCTCAAGACTTCTGCAAAAAGGTCATCAGTATCTTCCTGTAGCCTTCCAAGAACAAGAACAAGATTATTCTGTGTTACCTGCGAATACTCCATCCAGCACTCAGCATCTCAACCGGGCTGCAATCTGTGGAAACCGAGAGGAGAAGAAACATCACTCACCTGTGAGTACTAGCTTAAGGACTTCTGGCGAACCGCTACCAGAGCTGCTGCTCGAACATCGCGACCTGCAACAACGAGAAAAGAAGAAAACAATATTAGAACGCGCGCGCTTCCAAAACATCGAATTCCGTCAGTCTCACCTGAATTCCGTTGCGCTACACTGTGCTTCCATCCGGAGCACCACAGCAACCCCCTGCAAGGGAAAAGGAGACGTATTCTGGTTCGCTTTCAATATTTCACAACTGCACAGCGCTTAACTTACCTTAACGGATTGCGGGGGCCAGTTTTTTCATCGCGCTCTCATCCACTCGCAGCACCACAGCAGCCTGTAAGGAGAAGACGAAAAAAACACAGGTTAGCTTTAAAAGACAATAAAGGCGCCGCGCTTCGTGCTTTCTCTTACCGAAAAATGTGCCTTTCCATCCGGCACGCCAGCAGCAAGACCTTCACACCTGAAAAGAAGGTGATAACGACATTAACGGAGTCCCACCACAAACAGAACAAAGATTTACAATTAACAAACCTACCTGCCAATCAGCAGATTCGGGGTCACAGCAGGCCTACGACCAAGGAAGGCGTACTGCACCAGTGAAGCAACTCGATCAGCGCTCCAACAAACATCAAGCGCCCCTGCACAAGAAACGCAGGATGGATAGCCCACCCTACAAACAACTAAGGTGAGAAAAGAACCCAGTGGGAAGGGAATCGGTCAGAGGGAGGTGGGAGATTCACCCATTAGAGACAGTTATCACAAATCCCCCCTTCTGTAATTGCAGATTCATTATTCAGCAGTGGGCAACTACGCATCCGGGGTTCCAGATATCAAAGCCTTCCAGACGCCCCCGGGGATATCAGGTGAGTGTAAAGGAACTCGAAGCCTTTACACCTTATTCTCCTGGGCATCATGGAGACATCTGACACTGACCAGTTAGCCCAGCTTTTGGGAAAATTACACGCCAAGGTACACGCAGCCCGGCAAGAAACCAATACCTTAAAATGAGAGTTAATAGTCACAAAAGACCGTAGTGATGAACTAAGCAAACAGCTTCTACAAACAGTATTTGTATTTGTATTTATTTATTTGTATAGCGCAGACCAGGCCCGGAGGCTACCGGGCGCATGCCTTAAGGCAGTGGTTACATAAGTTGCATACAGTGATAATATATCAAACAATAAATAAGGCATAGAAATAGACATAGGTAGGTAGTACAACGATACATGGATTGTCAGGTAGTACATCCCTACATAGGTTATTGCAACACGTTTTCAGAATGTAGCTTAGGCATTGGAAGAGGCGAGCCAACATTTGGCTCTCTGTTTGAAAAGGTTGAGGGAGGGAAGGTTTCTGATAGTCAAGGGGACATCATTCCACAGTTTGGCTGCCAGGACTGGGAAGCTAGAACCACCAGCTGTTTGGAGCTTGTATCTAGGTATCAGTAGGCTCTGGTTCAGGGAAGATCTAAGTGAGCGAACTGGAGTGTACAGCGTGAATCGTGAGGAGAGATGAGTGGGGGCCAGATTGTTCATGCATTTATAGGTTAGGGCAAGCGCTTTTAGTGAGATCCTTTGGGTGACTGACAGCCAATGAAGGTTCTTCCTGGTATCCGCAATGTGTGCAGATCTGGGGATGTTGAGGGCTGCCCTGATGGCGTTATTTTGTATGATTTGGAGCTTGTCTAGGTTACCCTGATTAGTGCCCTGGTACAATGCATTGCAATAGTCAAGTTTGGACATGACCAGGGTCCTAGCAAGGGTAGTACAGTTGTGCGAGGAGAGGAAAGGGCGACATGCTGTGATCAGCTTGCAGGTATAGGTGACGGCCGCCGCAACTGCATTAGTTTGTCTGTGAAGGGAGAGGGTGGAATTGAGGTAGATTCCAAGGGTTTTTGTGTCTTTGGAGACTTTTATTATATTTCCATCGATGTTAAAGGAACTGAACATAGGGTTCAGCTTGTTTAGTCTTTGCTGAGTACCTAGGATGAGGAGCTCTGTCTTGCCGTCATTGAGACAGAGCTCATGTTGGGCCATCCATGTTTGAATGACATGGTAAACGTCATTCAAGGCTTTTGAGTCTAATGTGTAATCACCCGTGATGGGGATGAGTATCTGGGTGTCATCAGCATAATTTGTGTAGGTGACACCCAGATAGTCGAGCACATCAAATAAGGGTTTAGTAAATGGCGCAATTAAGCAGCCAGCAGCAGTGCAAATCAGGTTAATAGGCACAGTACAGGGACATCTAGATTCAAAATGGTGCAATTAAGCAGCTAACAGCAGTGCAAATCAGGTCAGTAGGCACAGTACAGGGACATCTAGATTCAAAATGGCACAATTAAGCAGCCAACAGCAGTGCAAATCAGGTCAATAGGCGCAGTACAGGGACATCTAGATTCAAAATGGCGCAATTAAGCAGCCAACAGCAGTGCAAATCAGGTCAATAGGCGCAGTACAGGGACATCTAGATTCAAAATGGCACATTTAGGTAGCTAGAAGCAGTGCAACACAGTTCACTAGGCACAGTATAAAGGCATCTAGATACAAAATGGCATTGGACAGGCATTACAGAATATACTTGTAGATAAGGGGGATGTAATGAAAGGTCTAAAGGAGAGGGGCAAGCAAGGGATGCACAGCGTTCAGCCGTAGGTGTAAAGGATGTGGTCCATAATAGTTGTAGCTGCAGGTAAGTGGCAAGGGCGTCCAGCAAAGGTGAGTCGGGAGGTGAAATGCGAGGTATCCGAGTGGCATGTTATAGGCATGGACAGCACACACGTGTGCAGCCGTGCGGGATGGCAGCGTTAATTGGACAGGAACGTAAGAAATGCGCTGTGAATTAAGCGCTTATAGTCAGCAAATGGTGTTATGCCTGTGGCAGCGCTGGCTTACCTGGAGCAGAACGGGCAGAGTTCTTGGCCCCTGTGGCTCCAAACAGGCACACAACAGGCCTTAGTATGGCCTTTGTGTTGGCCGCTGGCGTATCCGCCTGCCGGCGGATGCTGGGATCTGAAAAGAGGCGGCCTCAGCCTCGTTTCAGCACCGCAATGAGCCCGGCATTGGATGGTCAGGCAGGCCTCGAGACAGGGTCAGGCAGGCCTCTGTGGATCTCTGCGGCAGCGAGGGAAGCTTGGAGGCAGCTTCAGGGAGGGGGAGAGGGCTCCTGTCCTCTTCCCTTGGCAGATGGAACGAAGAGGGGGCACAGGCACACAACAGGCCATAGTATGGCCTTTGTGTTGGCCACCGGCGTATCCGCCTGCCGGCGGATGCTGGGATCTGAAAAGAGGCGGCCTCAGCCTCGTTTCGCCGCCGCAATGCGCCCGGCATTGGATGGTCAGGCAGGCCTCGAGACAGGGTCAGGCAGGCCTCTGTGGATCTCTGCGGCGGCGAGGGAAGCTTGGAGGCAGCTTCAGGGAGGGGGAGAGGGCTGAAAAGCTCCAATGCACGGATTCTCCCCATCCGCTGCTATACCATCATCTGTCAACCCAGTACAGATAATGTTGCTGGGAGCTGTACCCCTGGCATCACCAGAACAATTTAATGGAGACCCCAGAAGGTACGCTACATTCATGAACCCGTTGCCGTCTCCATTTTCTTTGTAGACCTGGGGCTTTCCCGAACGACCAGGCAAGGGTGGCCTTCGTGTTATCTTATTTGAGTGGAAGTGCTGCAGACTGGTCGGTACTTTTAGTGAGCCGGGATGACCCGTTACTGCAGGACTTCAGGGGGTTTTCAACAGGAGATGGAAAAGTTATTCGCTTGACACTTGCATGGACAAGCTCTTGATAACTTCGCCAAGGAAATCAAGATTTGCTGACTTATATTGCCACCTTTAATAGACTGTTGGTGGAAGCGGGGTGGCTGGTAGACCCATCTAAAGACTGTGCAGAGTTTATCAACCTGGTAGTGCAGTTGGACCACAGATTACAGGATCGAAGAACAGACCGAAGTAGACTCGAAAACCATGCCATGTACGTACATTCGAAAGATAATGTTCAACGTCCATCAGAAAATACCACAGAACCCATGCAGATTGGAAGAGTACGACCCCCTTTAACCAAGGTTGAAAGGGACAAGAGGAGACAGCTACAGTTATGCCTATATTGCGGTAAATCGGGTCACTACCTTAAAGAATGCCCAGTGAAACCTCCAAGGAAGGTAGTAGGCGCTACAGAGAAAGAAGATGATGGAAAGGAATCAGAAAACTACCAGGCCCCACAAGCGTAGAGGTCCGCTTGTCGAGCGAGAAGGATGAGTCACAGACCTCACATTTCGCCCTACCAGTAATCTTGATCAATCACCAAAGACCATCGCGGATGCATGCCATAGAGGCGTATATAGACAGCGGAACAGTTGGCAATTATATAGATCGAGACCTGGCAGCAGAAATGGAAATGGGGTTGCCCTTATGCACAAAACAAACAACTGAAAAGGTAACTACTGTTGACGGTACCTTCGGGTCCAGTAACTCCATGCACAACAGATTTAACCCTTCTGTGTCAGGATGGACATCAAGAAGCAATCACGTTTGACCTCATCAAAGCTCCTCAGTTCCGGTTGATCTTAGGTATGCCATGGTTAGTAACTCACAATCCTCACATAGACTGGCATGCAAAGAGACTGACCTTTTCCAATGAACGCGCCCACACTTGCTACCCGAAAGCTATACCACAGCCAAACCTGAAATCTGTCCAAGGAATATCGTCGGGGATCTCGGAACCAATGGACACTTTACCAAGAGAATATCAAGATTATCAAGATGTTTTTCAGAAGGAACAGGCTAACACATTACCGCCACACAGGCCCTATGACTGTCAGATCAAACTGATACCTGGCACACAGATTCCTTGTGGTCGAATGTATGCGCTCACGGAAACAGAAAATCTCCACTTGAAATCCTAACTGGATCAATACCTGGTTAATGGGTTTATCCACCCGTCAAAGTCACCGGAAGCCGCCCCCTAATTCTTCGTGCCAAAGAAGGAAGGGGATTTGAGGACTTGTATCGATTACCGTGCACTTAATCAAGTCACAGTAAAAAACCACAACCCTTTGATTCTTATCCCGGAACTTCTGAACCAAGTCAAGGATGCCCAAATCTACACCAAACTAGTCCTCAGAGGCCCATACCACCTTGTACGTGTAAAGAAAGGGGATGAATGGAAAACGCATTTCGCACCAAGTATGGCCGGTACGAATATCAGGTAATGCCCTTCGGGCTGTGCAACGCTCCCACAGCATTCCAATACTTTATGAATCATTTATTGCAGGAGTTAATTGATGTCTGTGCCCTGGTCTATATTGACGACATCCTGGTGTATTCCCTCTCTGAAGAAGAGCATGTTGAACATGTTCGCTCAGTCCTTGCAAAACTTCGCCAGCACAAAATTTACGCTAAACTCGAGAAATGCTCCTTCCATGTCACCGAAATTGAGTTCCTTGGTTTTGTCCTCTCGCCAAAGGGAGTCAAGAGGGATACACATAAAGTTGATCCCATTCTTAATTGGCCGTCACCTTCTTCATTTAAAGGAATCTAAAGCATGCTCAGCTTTTCAAATTTTTATCGCCGATTTATTTCTGATTTCTCACAGATAGTACACCCAATCACATCGTTATTGAGAAAAAACAATGAAAAGATCCAATGGACTGAGGAAGCAGAACAGGTTTTTCGAGAACTCAAGAAAAGATTCACCTCCACGCCAATACTATAACATCCTCGCCCAGACCTCCCCTATGTAGTGGAAACCGATGCTTCCAGTGTAGCTATGGGAGCAGTTCCCTCTCAAAGACATCCAGAAACGGGCCAATTACACCCCGTGGCCATTTGGTCACGTAAATTCTCACCACTAGAACTTAACTATGCAATTACAGACAAAGAATTGTTAGTAATAAAATCGGCCTTCAAAGCCTGGCGGCAAAATCTATTAGGGGCCAGACATACCATCAAAGTAATCACAGATCACTGATACCTTCAATACCTAAAGTAGGCAAAAGCTCAATCATCACGACAATTACAGTGGGCTTTATTCTTGGCAGAATACGATTATGTGATAACATACCGACCCGAAGTTCGGAATGGAAAGACCAATGCCCTATCTCATATGGGTGTTGAAGTAAAAAAAACAGTACCCTGGACCCTGTTGCCATCATCCCAAGTGATAAATTACTGGGTCTCACTACCACATTGACTCTAAGTGAACTTCAAGATAAGATTCGATCCTTAATGAACCCCGAGATCTTGCAAAAATGGAATTCCCAAAATGAACATCACACGGTTCTGGACGGATTACCATACTTCAGGGAACGACTATATCTAACAAATAAAGATCTGCAAGAGTTGGTCATGTCTAGTTATCACGATTCCCTGATCGAAGGCCTTCCTGGAATTGTTAATACTCTAGCCAAGGTTAAGCAGAATTATTGGTGGCCAACCTGGCGTAAGGACATTGCTCAATTGATTCTATCCAGTGGGGTATGTGCACAGAATAAATCACAAAAACAGAAACCAGCTGGCCTTCTACAACCACTTGATATTCCACCGGCTCCCTGGCATACCCTTTCTCTTGCTTTTATTACGGACTTACCTCCCTGTCAAGGATTTAATACCATCTTGGTGGTTTTAGTTCTGTTCTCTAAAATGACGCATTTCATTCTGTTCAAAGGACTTCTTAACGTTACTGGTCTGGCAAAAGTATTTCTTGAACAGGTTATAAAACTGCATGGTTTCCCCTCAGTCCTAATCTTAGATCGTGGAAGCCAATTTGTATCCAATTTCTGGAGGAAATGCTGTACAATGGCACAAATCGATGTTCGATTATCCACTAGCCATTACCCTCAAACGGATGGACAAACAGAAAGAACAAACCAGACATTAGAACAATATCTCCATTGCATGCTGCACCAAGTGGAAGAGAGCTGGATAGACTTGTTATGGATAGCGGAAAATGCATACAACAACTCTATCCACACCAGCACAGGACAAAGCCGGTTCTACCCAATATACGGAAGGCATCCACATACCTTTGAATTAGACTCCCCCACGACTTTGGAAATACCAGCGGTAAAGACTCTACACACAAGTATAACCCAAGCCTTCAAAAAGGCAACTAAACAATTACAGCAGGCCAAAGTAGGACAGAATTTATTTTTCGGACCAACACCGGAGGAAGGCTCCTGATTACCAGATTGGTACAAAGTCTGGTTAGCATTAAAACATGCCCATTAAAGGAACCCGGACCTTTCGTCCAAGATATCTAGGACCCTATACCGTCAAATCTGTGATAAATTCAGTGGCCGTCAATTTGACCTTGCCACCAAGTATGCAAATTCACCCGGTATTCCATGTATCACTTATAAAACCTGTCCAACCTGGGACACGAGTCATAACTCCACCAAAGCCTGTGCTAATCGATGGAGAGCCTGAATTTGAAGTTAAGGACATCCTGGATTCAAAATGTACCATATCTAAACTATATTATTTAGTGGATTGGAAAGGGTACGGGCCTCAAGACAGAACATGGGAACCAAGTGAACATATCCATGCACCACGTCTGATTAGGAGATTTCACCATAATAATCCCACCAAACCAGGATCGGCCCGGAAGAATACCATGAGAGGGGCCTTGGGAGGGAGTGCTGTCATGACCACTGTCAGGGGCCACAGGCTGTGCCACAAGCAAGCCCCCACATTTACTCCGAGGGCCTCAAGACTTCTGCAAAAAGGCTCCTGGAGCCAGTCCTGGTGCATCTGGTACCAGGCTCATGTACTGTAAGGAGATACTTACCAGGCTTGCTTTCAATTCACTACATGGGTCTTTAAATCCAACATGGAAGCAACCACACAGCCTAGTTCTTAAGAACCAAGCCATGCGGTCTAGTCTTCTGGGTGTGGCAGGTCTCGAACTACTTTCCCAGGTACTACTTTACCTGGGCTATATAAACCACACCCTGACTGCAGAACACGCTTTGCGTTATTCTGCAACTAGCAGCGTGACGCTCACCGTGTCCAGCTCCTGGTCTTCAGCATCTTCCTGTAGCCCTGCAAGAACAAGAACAAGATTATTCTGTCTTACCTGAGAATACTCCATCCAGCACTCAGCATCTCAACCGGGCTGCAATCTGTGGAAACCGAGAGGAGAAGAAACATCACTCACCTGTGAGTACTAGCGTAAGGACTTCCGGCGAACCGCTACCACAGCTGCTGCTCGAACATCGTGACCTGCAACAACGAGAAAAGAAGAAAACAATATTAGAACGCTCGTGCTTCCAAAACATCGAATTCCGTCAGTCTCACTTGAATTCCATCGTGCTATGCCGGACTTCCACCCGGAGCACCACAGCAACACCCTGCAAAGGAAAAGGAGACGTATTCAGGTTTGCTTTCTATATTTAACAACCGCACAGCGCTTAACTTACCTTAACGGATTCCGGGGGCCAGTTTTTTCATTGCGCTCTCATCTACTCGCAGCACCACAGCCGCTGTAAGGAGAAGAAGAGAAAACACAGGTTAGCTTTAAAAGACAATAAAAGCGCTGCGCTTCGTGCTTTCTCTTACCTAAAAACATGCTTCTCCATCCAGCATGCCAGCAGCAAGACCTTCACACCTGAAAAGAAGATGATAAAGACATTAACAGAGTCCCACCACAAACAGAACAAAGACTTACAATTAACAAACCTACCTGCCTATCAGCAGATTCGGGGTCACAGCAGCCTTGGGCCCAAGGAAGGCGTACTGCACCAGTGAAGCAACTCGATCAGCGCACCAACAAATGTCAAGCACCCCTGCACAAGAAAAGCAGGATGGATAGCTCACCCTACATATAACTAAGGTGAGAAAAGAACCCAGTGGGAAGGGGATCAGTCAGAGGGAGGTGGGAGATTCACCCATTATGGACAGTTACCACAAATCCTCCCTTCTGTAATTGCAGATTAATTATTCAACACTGGGCAACTATGCAGTCAGGGTTCTAGATCTCAGAGCCTTCTAGATGCCCCCGGGGATATCAGGTGAGCATAACAGCTGCCCATTTGAGAGGGTTGTGACTCTGGAAGGTTGTGATGACTGGGTTAGCTGCCCACTTGTGAGGGCAGTGACCCTGCGAGGCTGGCAGAGCCGGGGAAGCTGCCCAATTGGGAATGTAGCGACTCTGGAAGGCGGGTAGGGCGGGGGCAGATGCCCACTTGAGAGGGTGGTGACTCTGGAAAGCTGCGAGGCTGGGGTATGTTAAGTGACTTCAATTCAGCAATCCCACTAAGTCAGTGCCTCGTCTGGGACGCCTAAGGGAAGCCCTTATTTATATATTTATATGACAAGTTATACTCTGGATGATAAACCCTTATATAGCGCCCCTCTCTTTGAATCCCCCTGACCTCACTGAGCCAAGAAGTAGGTTTGTTTTGCAATTCTAAAAGGTTTATTGGAAAAATTAAACAATATATATATATATCACACTTTTATGATAAATTAATATTTGATATCACACTTAAGAATATGACAGTGATCAACAATGGATAATATGACAATTGTACGCTTATTTAATTACTTAGGAGTTGGTATAGGAAGGAAAAGGTAACTGAGAATGCTTTTATGGTTTCAAGGAAAAACAATGATGGAAAGAATGCAGTACAGAAATAACTGATAGGGTTTCACAAGAGATAATATGTTCACTTTTCCCCTGGTGGCAATTCACTCCCCCCCTATGCAATATAAGGAGATGGAAGTGAAGCACACGGTTTTCAGGAATACAATCACAATACAATACGAATTTCAGTTCCCCCCTAGCAAGTTTAGAGAACAGGGATGATTTTAAAACACTGGCAAAATACTTTAAATGTGGTATGCAAAGAAGGGAAAATATGCTAAAAATGATTTTAATTCCCTGTAGGAGGTTCAGGGTAGGTGATAGCTATTTAAGATTAGTTCAAGTCACACTGGCAATGCTCAATGAGGGATTAGTGGTTGAAAACGAATTTTAGCAGTCGAAGCAAAAGACGGCTATCTTTGACAGGAGCAAATTTTTCAATTTGCGGCAATTTTTCCGAATGCGTCGAGCGCGATTACGGAATAACTATAAGGAATAGAAAGTTGGTTTTAGGCTTGTTAGAAAGCTTAGAATCTTAGCTTTCAAATGAAATCCAAAGATACAGGTGATTTTGTGAAGGTAGTTTCTCGAAATTAAAGTAAACTTCAGAATGACAAAATTACACTTTTACAGCTTTGAAATGACAGAATGAACACACAATGCCTATGATGCAGTTCTGGACAGGTTCAAATGTTTTGAATCAGATTATTTTAAACTAAGAGATGGGTTCTGCACAGTTCTAGCTGAGTACTCACACTATAAGTTTGAAATAGGCCGTCAGGGTCTGGTCAGGTAGGCTGCGGTTCTCTCGCCACGGACGGTCTTTAGTACCGGTTCTGGATACAGCACTGCTTTCTGGGTCTGGATATGGTTCTGGCCCAAGGTTCTAGCCAGAATCAAACAGCTCGCCTGGCTGTTGAATAGTTTGGTTGCAAAAGATTTGGAGGCCTGCTGAAAAAGTTCTGAAGTCTGGATTCTAAGTTCTGGAGATGGTTCTTCTGGATATAGTCTGGTCCGGCAAAGCGCTTCGCAAGAAAGTGGAAAGTGAGTCTCTTGCCTGTCCAAAGCAGTTTCCTTTTATGTGTTTTGAAAATGGGTGTGTGCGTGGGCATAACTAAGCCTGCCCCTCACAACTTATCATTGGCCAAGCTCTCCTCTCTCCCTTGATTGGGGGAAGGAATGGAGTGTCATCCGGCATTAATTTTATGGCATACAGAAAGAACACTCCCCTTGTCAATTTGCACACAAATCTATTTTTGATCCAAATACATATTTATCTATGTACCATTTTTCTAATATTATATGTCCAGTTTACATATTTTCTGTAGCACCAAACCATCCGATCCCTCTCTTTGTGAGATGTTGTGTCCACTTATGACAGAATTCTGCCCTTTTCATCAAGAACACAACCTCTATACTTTTCCAGAATTTACACAAACATGCACAAGGAATATGGGCATCAGATGATAAAGTGTCAGATTTTTAACATACAGACATTTGGAGTAATACCTTATTTTCCGTTACTACCTCCCAGAACATACCACAGAGTCCTAGCACCTCTTAAAATGTGCACAGAAAAATCACAAGAATAATGATATTAATTATATAATTTTGACAAGTCTGTACTATGAATTATCCATCTTTTTAAATGTATGCTCTGGCCCAGAGGTGTGTGGTTTCCCAAAGCACATGGTGGAATTTCTGGTTTATCCACTTCCTCCAACTCAGGTTGCTCACAGAGGCACTGCTCCTCCCAGTTTCTTCCAAGAGGAAGCCATTTACAACCACCCCTAATTTAACATTTGCCTGAGCCAAGGAAAGCTCATTGTTCTGTTTCCCTGCTCACAGGTGCTCCTCCCCTGATTCAATCAGAGAGGTGTAATCTCTGGGAACAGCAGAAGGCAGCCAGGCCTGCGAATACAGTGGCTGGGCTAGTTTCAACTCCTGTCGGGGGTAGTTTCCGGGCAGAATTCAATCTCTTCAAGCCAGGCTTCAGCTAAATGTCAATTTTGTTCCAGTTTTCTTCATTCAAATCAAACTTACAATTTTTACACATGCAGCTAGAATGCTGATTCTAAGTTCAAAACTATGACATTTAAACAGTTGCAACCTATGTGACACTCAAAAGTAGGTCACTCATTTATTTTAAACATTTCGATTTTAGTGGTTTTAAATCCAATTTCAGTTAAGCTGCTGACATCCACAGCTCAGACAGCTTTGTTATAAACATTGTTTTAGGCTCTTCATCTTTCCAGATTTTGTATGCACACAAGACTACATTCTGCCAAATGTCTGCTGGTGTTCAGTGAGATTTTTGAATATCTTGCAATGTTTAAAATAGGCATTTTTAGCTTGCATTTCAGAAAAACAAAGGTGATTTCAAAGCGCTTTTTGAGCTAACAGGCACTGCTGTTTTTCCTTTGCCACCACGTTTCACTCATGGCGCTTCTGGCCCACCACGCCGCACTGGTGGGTGGCAGGTTAGGTGACCATTTTGGTATGCGCAAAACTGCGCGGTTTTCCTGGATTCTGGCGCAATTGTGGGCTTTTCGGCCATCTTGGATTTTCTAAGCCCACAGCACCAAAGGTTTCAGCATAATAACTTGAACGTGGGTCAAGACACCCAACAGGTAGCTGCCCACTTGTGAGGGTAGTGGCTCTGCAAGGCTGGCGGAGCCAGGGCAGCTGCCCACTTGGGAGGGTAGTGACTCTGGAAGTCTTGTAGGGCTGGGGCAACTGCCCCCTTGGGAGGGAAGTGGCTCTGAAAGGCTGGTAGGGCTGGAGCAGCTGCTCACTTGTGAGGATAGTGACTCTGGAAGGCTGGGTAGGGCTGGGGTAGCTGCACACTTGTGAGAGTAGTTTCTCTGCGAGGCTGGCAGAGCCAGGGCAGCTGCCCACTTGGGAGGGTAGTGATTCTGGAAGTCTTGTAGGGCTGGGGCAGCTTCCCCCTTGGGAGGGTAGTGGCTCTGAAAGGCTGGTAGGGCTGGGGCAGCTACCCACTTGTGAGGGCAGTGACTCTGGAAGGTGGTTAGGGCTGGGGAAGCTTCCCACTTGTGAGGGTAGTGACTCTGGAAGGTGGGCAGGGCTATGGCACATGCCCACTTGTGATAGTAGATAATGTGCAAGGCTGTTAAGGCCAGGGAAGCTGCCCACTTGTGAGGGTAGTGGCTCTGGAAGGCTGGTAGGGCTGATGAATCTGCCCACTTGTGAGGGTAGTGGCTCTGCAAGGCTGGTAATCCTGAGGAAGCCGCCCACTTGTGAGGGTAGTGGCTCTGGAAGGCTAGTAGGGCAGGGGTAGCTGCCCAATCATGAGGGTAGTGACTCTGGAAGGCTGGTAGGACTGGGGATGCTGCCCACATAGGAGGGAAGTGACTCTGCAAGGCTGGTAGGGCAGGGGTAGCTGCCCAATTGTGAGGGTAGTGACTCTAGAAGGCTGGTAGGACTGGGGATGCTGCCCACTTGGGAGGGTAGTGACTCTGGAAGGCTGGTAGGGCTCGGCCAGCTACCCACTTGTGAGGGTAGTGACTCTGCAAGGCTGGTAGGGCAGGGGCAGCTGCCCACTTGTGAGGGTAGTGATTCTCAAGGATAGTATGGCGGGGGTAGCTGCCCAATCGTGAGGGTAGTGACTCTGGAAGGCTGGTAGGACTGGGGATGCTGCCCACTTGGGAGGGTATTGACTCTGGAAGACTGGTAGGGCTCGGGCAGCTACCCACTTGTGAGGGTAGTGACTCTAGAAGGCTGGTAGGACTGGGGATGCTGCCCACTTGGGAGGGTAGTGACTCTGAAAGGCTGGTAGGGCTCGGCCAGCTACCCACTTGTGGGGGAAGTGACTCTGCAAGGCTGGTAGGGCAGGGGTAGCTGCCCAATCGTGAGGGTAGTGACTCTGGAAGGCTGGTAGGACTGGGGATGCTGCCCACTTGGGAGGGTAGTGACTCTGGAAGACTGGTAGGGCTCGGGCAGCTATCCACTTGTGAGGGTAGTGATTCTGGAAGGTGGGTAGGGCTGGGGCAGCTTCTCACTTTGGATGGTAGTGACTCTGGAAGGCTGGCAGGGCAGGGGTAGCTGCCCAATCGTGAGGGTAGTGACTCTGGAAGGCTGGTAGGACTGGGGATGCTGCCCACTTGGGAGGGTAGTGACTCTGGAAGACTGGTAGGGCTCGGGCAGCTATCCACTTGTGAGAGTAGTGATTCTGGAAGGTGGGTAGGGCTGGGGAAGCTGCCCAGTTGTGAGGGTAGTGGCTCTGGAAGGCTGGTAGGGCTTATGAATCTGCCCATTTGGGAGGGTAGTGACTCTGGAAGGCTGGTAGGGCTGGGGAACCTACTGACCTGTGAGGGTAGTGGCTCTGGAAGCCTGGTAGGGCTGGGGCAGCTACCCATTTGTGAGGGCAGTGGCTCTGGAAGACTGGTAGGGCTGACAAAGCTACACATTTGGGAGGGTAGTGACTCTGGAAGGCTGGTAGGGTGGGGGCAGCTGCCCACTTGTGAGAGCAGTGGCTCTGGAAGGCTGGTAGGGCTGACAAATCTGCCCATTTGGGAGGTTAGTGGCTCTGGAAGGATGGTAGGGCGGGGGCAGCTGCCCACTTGAGAGGGTGGTGACTCTGGGAGGTTGCGAGGGCTGGGGTAGCTGCACACTTGTGAGAGTAGTTTCTCTGCGAGGATGGCAGAGCCAGGGAAGCTGCCCACTTGGGAATATAGCGACTCTGGTAGGCTGGTAGGGCGGGGGCAGCTGCCCACTTGAGAGGGTGGTGACTCTGGAAGGCTGCGAGGGCTGGGGTAGCTGCCCACTTGTGAGGGTAGTGGCTCTGTGAGTCTGGCAGAGCCAGGGCAGCTGCCCACTTGGGAGGGTAGTGATTCTGGAAGTCTTGTAGGGCTGGGGAAGCTTCTCCCTTGGGAGGGTGGTGGCTCTGAAAGGCTGGTAGGGCTGGGGCAGCTACCCACTTGTGAGGGTAGTGACTTTGGAAGGTGGGTAGGGCTGGGACAGCTACCCACTTGTGAGGGTAGTGACTCTGGAAGGTGGGCAGGGCTGGGGAACATGCCCACTTGTGATAGTAGATAATGTGCAAGGCTGTTAAGGCCGGGGAAGCTGCCCACTTGTGAGGGTAGTGACTCTGAAAGGTGGGTAGGGCTGGGGCAGCTACCCACTTGTGAGGGTAGTGACTCGGGAAGGTGGGCAGGGCTGGGGCACATGCCCACTTGTGATAGTAGATAATGTGCAAGGCTGTTAAGGCCGGGGAAGCTGCCGACTTGTGAGGGTAGTGGCTCTGGAAGGCTGGTAGGGCTGGTGAATCTGCCCACTTGTGAGGGTAGTGGCTCTGCAAGGCTGGTAAGCCCGGGAAGCTGCCCACTTGTGAGGGTAGTAGCTCTGGAAGGCTGGTAGGGCAGGGGTAGCTGCCCAATCGTGAGGGTAGTGACTCTGGAAGGCTGGTAGGACTGGGGATGCTGCCCACTTGGGAGGGTAGTGACTCTGGAAGACTGGTAGGGCTTGTGCAGCTACCCACTTGTGAGGGTAGTGACTCTAGAAGGTGGGTAGGGCTGGGGCAGCTACCCACTTGGGAGGGTAGTGACGCTGGAAGTCTTGTAGGGTTGGGGCAGCTGCCCACTTGGGAGGGTAGTGACTCTGGAAGGCTTGTAGGGCAGGGGTAGCTGCCCAATCGTGAGGGTAGTGACTCTGGAAGGCTGGTTGGACTGGGGATGCTGCCCACTTGGGAGGGTAGTGACTCTGGAAGGTGGGCAGGGCTGGGGCACATGCCCACTTGTGATAGTAGATAATGTGCAAGGCTGTTAAGGCCGGGGAAGCTGCCCACTTGTGAGGGTAGTGGCTCTGGAAGGCTGGTAGGGCTGATGAATCTGCCCACTTGTGAGGGTAGTGGCTCTGCAAGGCTGGTAAGCCCGGGGAAGCTGCCCACTTGTGAGGGTAGTGGCTCTGGAAGGCTGGTAGGGCAGGGGATGCTGCCCACTTGGGAGGGTAGTGACTCTGGAAGACTGGTAGGGCTCGGGCAGCTACCCACTTGTGAGGGTAGTTACTCTAGAAGGCTGGTAGGACTGGGGATGCTGCCCACTTGGGAGGGTAGTGACTCTGGAAGGCTGGTAGGGCTCGGCCATCTACCCACTTGTGAGGGTAGTGACTCTGCAAGGCTGGTAGGGCAGGGGCAGCTGCCCACTTGGGAGGGTAGTGACGCTGGAAGTCTTGTAGGGTTGGGGCAGCTGCCCACTTGGGAGGGTAGTGACTCTGGAAGGCTGGTAAAGCTGATGAATCTGCCCATTTGGGAGGGTAGTGACTCTGGAAGGCTGGTAGGGCTGGGGCAGCTACCCACTTGTGAGGGTAGTGACTCTGGAAGGTGGGTAGTGCTGGGGCAGCTGCTCACTTGGGATCGTAGTGACTCTGGAAGGCTGGCAGGGCTGGGGCAGCTGCCCACTTGTGATAGTAGATACTGTGCAAGGCTGGTAAGTCCGGGGAAGCTGCCCACTTGTGAGGGTAGTGGCTCTGTAAGGCTGGTAAGGCAGTGGTAGCTACCCATTTGTGAGGTTAGTGACTCTGCAAGGCTGGTAGGGCAGGTGTAGCTGCCCAATTGTGAGGGTAGTGACTCTAGAAGGCTGGTAGGAGTGGGGATGCTGCCCACTTGGGAGGGTAGTGACTCTGGAAGGCTGGTAGGGCTCGGCCAGCTACCCACTTGTGAGGGTAGTGACTCTGCAAGGCTGGTAGGGCAGGGGCAGCTGCCCACTTGTGAGGGTAGTGATTCTCAAGGCTGGTATGGTCAGGGTAGCTGCCTGCTTGTGAGGGCATTGATTCTAAAGACTGGCAGGGAAGGGTAGCTGCCCACTTGTGAGAATAGTGACTCTGTAAGACTGGTAGGGCTGGGGCAGTGGCCCACTTGTGAGGGTAGTGACTCTGCCAGGCTGGTAGGACATGAGCAGCTGCCCCCTTGGGAGGACAATGATTCTCAAGGCTGGTAGAACCAGGGTAGCTGCCCGCTTGTGAGGGTAGTGACTCTGCAAGGCTGGTAGGGCAGGGGTAGCTGCCCACTGGTGAGGGTAGTAACTCTGCAAGGATGGTAGGGTCAGGTTACCTGCACACTTGCAAGGATAGTGACTCTGCAAGGCAGGTAGAGCATGGCAGGGGCAGCTGCCCACTTATGAGGCCAGATATTCTGTAAGGCTGGTGGGGTTGGGTAGCTGCCCACTTGTGAAGGTAGTGACTCTGCATAGCTGGCAGGGACAGTGTACCTGCCCACTGTGAGGGTAGTGACACTGCAAGGCTGTTAGAGTTGAGGTAGCTTCCCATATGTGAGGGTAGTGATTCTCCAGGCTGGTAGGGTCGGGGGAGCTGTCTGCTTGTGAGGGCAGTGATTCTCAAAGCTGGTAGTGCCACAGTAGCTGCCCACTTGTGAGGGTAGTGACTCTGCAAGGCTGGTAGGGCAGGGGCAGCTGCCCACTTGTGAGCGTAGTGACTCTGCATAGCTGGCAGAGACAGTGTAGCTGCCCACTGTGATGGTAGTGACTCTACAAGGCTGGTAGGGACAGTGTAGCTACACACGTGTGAGGGTACTGACACTGCAAGGCTAGTACAGCCAGGGTAGCTGCCCACGTGTGAGGATAGTGGTTCTCAAGGCTGGTAAGGTAGGAGTAGCTGCCCACTTGTGAGGGCAGTGATTCTCAAGGCTGGTAGAGCTAGGGTAGATGCACACTTATGAGGGTAGTGACTCTGCAAGGCTGGTAGAGTTGGGGTAGATGCTCACTTGTGAGGGTAGTGACTGTGCAAGGCTGGCAGGGACAGGGTAGCTGCTCACTTGTGAGAGTAGTGACTCTGCAAGATTGGTAGAGCGGCCCACTTGAGAGGGTAGTGATTCTCAAGGCTGATTGGGCCGTGGTACCTGCTCATACTGGTAGGGTTGGGTATCTGCCTGCTTGTGAGGGTAGTGACTCTGCAAAGCTGGTAGGGCTGGGGTAGCTGCCAACTTGTGAAGGCAGTGACTCTGTAATGTTGGTAGTGTCAGAGTAGTTGCCCACTGTGAGGTAGTGACTCTGCAAGGCAGGTAGGGCTGGGGCAGCTACCCACTTGTGAAGGCAGTGACTCTGTAAGGCTGGTAGTGTCAGGGTAGTTGCCCACTGTGGGGTAGTGACTCTGCAAGGCAGGTAGGGCTGGGGCAACTGCCCACTTGTGAAGGTAAGGGCACTGCAAGGTTGGTAGAGTTGAGGTAGCTGTCCACATGTGAGGGTAGTGACTCTGCAAGGCGGGTAGGGCTGGGGTAGCTGCCCACTTGTGAAGACAGTAACTCTGTAAGGCTGGTAGTGTCAGGGTAGTTGAGCACTCTGGGGTAGTGACTCTGCAAGGCAGGTAGGGCTGGAGCAGCTGCCCACTTGTGAGGGTATGGACACTGCAAGGTTGGTAGAGTTGAGGTAGCTGTCCACATGTGAGGGTAGTGACTCTGCAAGGCGGGTAGGACTGGGGTAGCTGCCCACTTGTGAAGGCAGTGACTCTGTAAGGCTGGTAGTGTCAGGGTAGTTGCCCAATGTGGGGTAGTGACTCTGCAAGGCAGGCAGGGCTGGGGCAGCTGCCCACTTGTGAGGGTATGGGCACTGCAAGGCTGGTAGAGTTGGGGTAGCTGCCCACATGTGAGGGTAGTGACTCTGCAAGGCTGGTAGGGCTGGGGTAGCTGCCCACTTGTGAGGGTATGGACACTGCAAGGTTGGTAGAGTTGAGGTAACTGCCCACATGTGAGGGCAGTGATTCACAAGGCTGGTAGGTTCTGGATAGCTGCCCGCTTGTACGGGAAGTGATTCTTAAGGCTGGTAGGGCCGGGGTACCTGCAGCTTGTGAGGGCAACCATTCTGCAATGCTGGTAGGGTCGGGTAGCTGCCCACTTGTGAGGGTAGTTACTCTGCACTCTGACACAACCCTCTCTAACCTGCATCTTTCTATCTTCAACACTCTGGATGTCCTTGCCCCTGTCATGAGAATCTATCTGAAATCTACCTCCATGTGCAACTCTTGGTATGATTCTGACATTGCCACACTGAAACATAAGTGCAGGGTGGCCGAGAGGAATGGAGGGCTTTGGATACATCCTTTGACAATCTGGCTTGGTGCCTGCTCCAAAGGCAATACAGACTCTCTGTCCTGTCCAAGAAGAGTGCCCATTTTCAAGCCTGTGTCTCTGCGGCCTCTAACAACACGGCCAAACTCTTTAAAATCTGCAAGGAGCTGGCCAATACTTCTGCAGTCTCCACCTCTCCTGTTCCCACCCAGGCCCTCTGTACGGCTCTGGCTTATCACTTCACCACTAAAACTCAGGACATTCTGTCCTCTCTCTCCTGTTCCTTTCCCTCTACCTCTCTCGGCCCCCTCTGGCCGCCTCTCCCCGTCCTCCTGCTCTCTCCTATTTCTCTCTGACAATACCTGACAATGTTTCTAGACAAGTCTGATGTATGAAAGTGTCGTCCAAACAGGTGCTTCCTTGCTCTTCTAGAACCATCAAGGACCACATTGACACCCTCGCTCCAGCCTTGGCCGATTTCTGCAATCACTCTTTTGACACTGGAACTTTCCCCTCTTCCATCAAGCAGTCCCTTGTGCACACCCTCCTAAAAAAGCCTTCTGCCAATCCCACCTGTCGGGCAAACATCTGCCCGATCTCTATCACTCCTTTTCTGGGCAAACTCCTGGAAAAGCTGGCCATCTCCCAGCTTACTTTACACACTGAATCTGTTGATTGTCTCCATGACCATCAGTCTGGCTTCAAAGCAGCCAGAGGCACGAAAACTGCTCTCCTGAACATCTGTGAGGATCTGCTCACTAATCTCAATTCTAGCCTTCCTTCTGAGCTGGGTGTAGCAAAACAGCCCTTTAAGATGAGTAGCAATACCCTGGAGATGGATGGGGATGCAGAGTTTATTCATACATCAATAATCAAGACGACTCTGGTAGTTTGGCAAAAGGATAACTGTTTTAATATCAATTTATCTAAAACAGGGAGTACAGCAAACATCAACGAACTCGCTCGATCCTCTTACTCAATGCATTCTAGAAAAAACTAAGGTTTTATCCTACAAAATCATCATCACTGATGTATTGACCTGCGTCACTTACCAACGTCATCTTATGTGGCAAACTACAAAACCTAACGGAGGGAGTGATAGGCTCTAAGTGAATATCTAAGTATAGGTTCTATATCAGTATAGAACAGTGGAGGAAGATGATAGGATACTTAACATCAGGTGCGGCAACTAAGCCCTTCCCTCAAAATGGCCACTATGAACGTCACTAAATACTCAACATCCCATTGGCTACACAAACTATAGTACCCTTAATTCACCGATTCTCTACAATTGGTTGGCTTCTTACCCCCGTCAGTGCTATTCCACCAACGTCTAGCAGCATACAGACTGAACATCCAGGTGCGGGGGAGCTCATTTTAACACTAACTCCCCACCAATTAATGTATCCATCCATCATTTCCTCAATGGTCCAGTGTCAATTAGTGCTTTGAAGATTGGCCTTGAGTTTGTACTGTGCTCTGAGACTTTTAAGGATTGTGGGCACAGCCTGCCTTCGTGCGTAGGTGTGACCACCTTGATCGTCCGACTTCCTTCTTCCATGTGACTGACACCATGAAATTGAGCTTCTGGTGTATTTAAAATACTAATTTTAATAGACCTCTAACGTCTTTTGTTTTTGTCCATGCCTTCTGAACAGGAGTTCTGTTCTTTCACACAATTTGGATCCAATGTCACTTTGCTCCAGTTTGATAAGACCTTGGCTTTCCATCAATTTTTGTAATTTAATGTGCTTTTTAATTGCGACACACTTGAAATGAGGGCATCTGGCTTTTGTTCAGTACTGCTTGTAATGCGTAGTGGAAACATCCATCCTTTACTCATCCATATGTGTGTGTGTATATATATATATATATATATATATATATATATATATATAGGTTGGCGCTTGCCGCGATCTATCTATTAAGCATAAGTCTAGCTTCATGGTTACTTTGCTGCTTGCGTTTCTGTTGCATATGTACACGTTTAGACTAACTAAATATCTTCATTAGTTCTGCGGCATAAGCTTCTTCACATTGATCCCAAGATGTCACTTACCCTTGGTGCTTTCTTGATACCTTATAGGATTTCTGCGTTCTCTGGTCTCTATATCTCTTTTGTGTGAGTCAGTTCAGCTCTGTGTGACGTCACCATTCATCTTCGTTATTCATCTGCTTCGCTTCTTCGGGAATTTTATTCAAATGGCCATCATATTTTCCTGTATTTAGGTATGGCTTTCTCAATGGGTACCTTGCCTCCCAAATTTTCTTAGGTACGGGTATTCTTATGGGTACTGCACAGAGTCCACGCTCTGCTCTCTGTTGGTTCAACTGTTCAGCATACGTCACATACTTTGGTTCCCATTTTCTAGGTAATAGAGGCAGGGCAGTTGGAGTAGGGGTACCTGGCTCCTCCTCTAGACTCCCCCCTCTGGGCGATTCATCAACCACTTTCTCATCCTCCTTCACATCTAGACATCCTGGTCTGAAAAATGCTTCTTACGGATCCATATCTCTATGACACCCTTCAGGCATCCAGCTGATTTCACATGCTCATCCTTGTTCCACGTCATGAGCATGCACTGTCCACTTGGACTGCAATAGATACATCTTCCCACATACTTCTTATGGTCATTCGGATATAGGAACTTTGTTCCCTCAGGGGTATGAATACTGGCCTTCACAAAGTCCCTGATTTTTTCATCAGTCAGATCTTTGGGCTTCTATCCTGGTTCAACTTCGATCATGATTTTCATCCGTATTGCTTTCTTTGCTGTCTTTTTGCGTTGTGAGATTATTATCTTGATCACACAGAATCCAAGCATCACCAATGCTATCAGGGCTCCAAGGAACTTGAACATGTCTGCCATCCATTGGGGAACCCAAGAGAAGAGTGATCCAAACCAGCTGTCATCAGTAATGTCTTCTACTTTGTCTATCATCTGGCCATGGAGTCTCGTCGCCATGTCTGTGGCCTCTGTAAAGGTTTCATTCTCGTCATCATGAGAAGGTATGAATGTGCAACATGATTATTTTTGCACAAACACCTCCTTCCATAGCTGTGATCATGTCCAAGACGTATCTGTTCTGAAGAGTCATCAGTCCTATTGCTCTCATCTCCTCTCTGATTGCATTGAATCCCGTCATGGTTGTGTTGATTGTCTGCAGCAATTCCCATCTGGTGATCTGCAGCCATTTGGTGTTTGGTCCACCCTGGATAGCTGGCACGAAGAGCAACGTGAAAACTGTAGCTTTCTGGCTGAACAATCTATGTTCATATTGAATGGCATCAAAAGCTTCTTTTGATTTTGCTGAGAAGTAGTTCTCTCTCTTCATTATTTTTAGCAGCTCCGCAGATCTCCTTTTCCTCAGATGAGCATCTGCTTTCAGGAAACTGTCAAGATTCAGATCACTTTTTGGAATCACCATGGCTGGAACATGGACATTCACCAGTGTGCAAATTCCTCCCAAATCTTTAGGTAGCTTTATATAAGCCCTGGATCCACAAGCCCAATAATGATCCATGATTACTGCTGTTCCATGTATCATTCCTTGTACATCAAATATTCAACCACAGTTCTGATTCTCTCCCATTTTCCTAGTTCCATTGTTTCTGAAACACAGCTTGTAGCTCTCCAATGGTACTATCTGCAAGGGTCCTCCTCTGTCTTCGACCCATGTCAGTAGTTTAGCAAATCGTGGCCATAATGGCTTGCAGCCATTCTGCACCATGTCAATAGTAGGCTGATAACAACCAATGACCACCCAGGCTCTGCAAATCAAAGCTCCTTCTTCCCATCTGTCTGGTGATAACACTGATCCCCAGATCTGCATCTGACCTCTGTTCTTCCATCTTCAAATTTCTACTGCAGATTTTCCTGTGATCTCAAGTTTTTTGTTCACTTCCCATCTGATTACGCTCCTTTTTCTCCAGGCCTTATGTATCTGATCACATGATTCTTGGTGTGTTCTCTGTCTCTTGTCTTTGAGTTTTGCACATGATCATCTTCATCTGGATCTGTCCATTCAGTTGCCCATTTGAGATAGGCATCACAACCCATGAACTGGCTTCTTGTTTTGCAAAGTTCCACGTATGAAAGACAATGTGTTGTCTGGACATCTATTTCAATAGCTATGAAGATTTTTGATTTTCCAATGCTGTATGGCAAGAGTGCACACACAAAGCATTCCTCGTTTGAAGTTCTTCTTCCAACTTCTTTCATATGCTGGTACCATATGTTATTTCCCAAGTATGCCGTGCTGTCCAGGTAATCATTTAATTCATAATTATCTTCCTGCGTGCTTCTTTTAGATCTCGATTTTTCTTGTGAGCTTCGATGATCATATCATGAAGTGTACCAACATAGTGTCATGATGCCTACCGCTGGAACACCAGGCCAGGACCAGCACCCCCGGGAGCAGGCATCACACCCCCGGGTAAAAGCCCAGCAGCCCTTTATAGGGGCTCTTTGGACTCTGTCCTGGCCCCGTTGGCGCCAGGCTCATGTTGGACATCAGTCCTGGCGCCAAGCCAAAGGAGGCTTAGGAGGGACTATTTTTCTGATGGAACTATTTTGTTACTGGGGTGGGGCTGTGGAAGAATACTCACCTGGAACTTCTTCCAAAGCTATTTAAGCCACGCCCGGACAGCCACACGTGCTTCGCGTTGTTCTGCATCCCAGCAGCTGAACGCTCACTGTGTCTGCTCCTGCACCTGGACTCCAGCCACGCCTGCCTCGAACCTGGAACACCTGTAAGGGAATAAGAGAAGAGAAAGGTGAAAACCAAGAACTTATTCAACCTTCTTACCTGCATCCGGAATCTTCACGCCAGCATTCCTGAAGGAAGACTTCCATTTAAAAGCACTGCGTTGCTCGCTGCAGCGCCAAGCTTTACTCACCTGTTCCCGAGACGCCGCCCGGCTCCATCGCGGCTCTCAGCACCGGTCGCCACTTCTCTGCACCTAGGGGAGAGAAGAAGAGACAAAAGGTGAGCAAGGGAACACAAGAGGAAAGCCGAATTTTCAGCCATATTACTTACCGGCTTTTCTTGGTGAACCATTCCACATCTCGGGTCGGCGCCGCCTCTTTGGCAGGTACCGCACCCCGGCCCCTATGGGGAAAGGACATTTTCAGCCATATTACTGAAGTGGGAGAATGGAACAAAAGGCTCCCACCAATCCCCTCACACCCCTGGCCTAGAGGATCGCGGCCCAGACACCCGCCACGAGAGGAGTTTGCCCATCTACCAGATGACCAGATACCCTGGTACAGGAACATACGGATGGGCCCACCTGCCTGCCCTGCCCATGCCGACGCCTGTGGCATGGATGAACTCGACTGAACCATTCAACAGTAAATTAACACATCGTTAGAGATGCCATGACGACCTAGCCATCGGTCAGCACACCCGTGCAAACATGGACACTGGACACTACTACACCAATCCACACGAAGAACATATTCAGTGCTATGACGTAGGTGACGGACACACCCACTGACGTGCATCTTTATTATTTTTCACATAGGTTCTTCAAAATGCAGAAACGCAAGACGCACAATGAACTCATCTAAAATGCTTGCTCACGCTTCTCCTAAACCCATGCATTGCAATGAGAAATATAACGAAGACATGATACAGGGGATAAAGCAATATGATACCATAACCTAAAAGCGCCGTGCATCAAACGTTTCCACCTATGCACCAGGCCCAAGTAGGCCGCAAGCAAGAGCTTCTATGAACATTGAATGAGCAAGAGTACAGTTGCTGCCCCTGCAGAATGAGCCCGGCGAGAGCAGACAGTCAAGGGCACAATGTTGCAAACTTGCATGCCGCAAGCCGACGCCAAGGTCACACCTGCAAATTAAGCCAGGCGCACAGTGGAAAATGCAATATTAAATGTGCAGAATTCTGCCTCAACCACGGTCTCACCTCACGTGGCCAAGCCGAACCTGACAGGGTGCCAGGCCCAGGAGGAGGGAGACGCCTGGATCCCACGTTTCAAGACACAAGCAGATACAATTAAGCAACTCAATGGACATCTGAGGCGGTGGGAGTAGTCTGCCTTCCAGCATATGAATAAATCCTCACATTGTCTGCACATACCCATAGTGATACATTGTTGCAAACGACAGGTGCACCGCGAGCTGGGAACAGCGATGGTCCCAGACTGGAGGGCTCGCGAGTGGACCAATCAGAACATGGGGCTCTTATCACTGACGCCATTAACATTAGCCAATCCTCAGGGGTCTTCATGTAACAATTTTCATTTATCAAATTGAAGGGACAACCCAAGTATACCACCTGACTGACCCTCAACCACTAATAACGCTCTCTATACGTATGCTATACTAACCCTACCACTCAAGGAACCAATCCAGAGTGGCGATAGGTTTTTTGCTAACTTTCCCAGGTGACGCAAATAGCGTGTCATACTAAGGTAAAAAGGGCCTGCGAGCCCCACGATTGGAGAGAGAGTGTCAGGATGGACGCGTACGATCCTTGACCCATCCCTGCCGTTTTGTTTAATAAACAGCAGAACCACCTTGCTTCTTGCGTGTGTCTCATACTCATTTGATTGGGATATACGGGAGGAGTTGGGGCCTCCCTGCCTGGAGGTCCGCGGATGGCCCAGCCGACCCCGGGAGAATTTCCCCCCAACAAGTTGGAGGCACTGCTGAGATCTGTTTAAGATCTGCTTTTATTTTATTTTTCCGAGTACTCCCGTTGCGAGGAGGCCCGGCGGCGCGGCCCCCTCTGTCGCTGCCCCCTTTTGAGGACTACAGGACCATCGCGGAACTGCGAGATGACCGGACAGCGCAATCCGGATATTGGCCTTCGGGAGCCGGTTGAGAAGTATCCCGCCCGCGGTTGGCGAGTGTCCAGACGTGGTCCAGACGAGGGGAGGTGGCGAGCCGCTTGGAGGGGTGCACGCAGTCGAGCGGCCCCGCATCAAGAGAACTTGGTGAGTATGCCACGCACAACAAGCAATGTGAAATTGTGAGGGCGGGGGGAGGAATTGAATAAGGGAGGCGGGAGGTGTTACACAGGTGCGCGGCGAAGGTTTGATAAATTAGTGTTGACGGTGAAGTGAATGGTGGCTGGACAAGTGCGAGAGCAGTCCGCTACGTTACGGAGGAGGAGGGGGCGGAGCACAAAAACATCACGTTTGGCCTAGGTCGCGACCACGTGTAAGGGTGTGTGTGTGTGTGCGGTTTCCTACGATTTGGTGATTATTGATCAATGAGTAGATGAGGATCCCTATTGATCGAGCAGGAAACTCGATAGATAGATGACGTTTCCCTGTAGGCGGTAGCTAGCTAGTTGCCTAATACGGAAGATAATTGGCTGGTTAAGCCCTCCTGTCGAGGGGCGTATCACATGCGAGGCGACGCAGCGTGCGCAGTCCGATTATATTGTTGATTACCTTGTTCCAGGCGTGACAGGAAGACAGCTGTGGGGTTAACGGGGGTAGATTGCAAGCGTATTTTGAACTTTTAAACAAAACATGTGAAGAACTTACCAGTAGTTTTGAAGAGATCGGTGACGTTACCAGTAGGGCTTTTCATAGGACATCTCGAACACAAGGAATTTTTTCTTTCGGAGAGTGGTGGGGAAGAGAATTATGGTAAGGGAGTGGAGACGGAGATAAAACGGAAACGAGTTGATCGGGGGGAAGGTGAAAAGGGGGACGTGGCTGCGCACGGAGAACGCCGGCCACAGCAAGTGAAGAAAGAGGAGGAAGGGTAAGAGAAAGTGGGACGGCTGTATAAGAACGTCACACGGGGCACGCAGCCGCAGGGGGCTACATGCGCATCAGCCGCAGGGGGCCGTAAAGGTGTTCGGTAAAGGAAGAAAAGAAAGAAAAGAGTATACAGATGCAAATGCTAAATTTTACTATTTTTCCTTAGCGGACAATCGCAAGTCCCCAAAATTACAGGGCCAGGTAAAGATCTAAGACTGTACAGTGTACACTGTTAACAAGATAACCGCTACCAAATAGGGGAAGGATAACAAGTGAAGCGCTATTATGTCATACGGGACAGGATCGGGAGGGTGGGGGAACACCCTCACTACCCCGCTACAGCACATATGTAAAACACTGTCACTCCATAGGGAGAAACTGATCAAGTATAGCATAGAATGGACACAGGGGACGGACAACAAAATGACGACACATTGGCCGCCTAATGGCAGTTTCGATCCATATACCCAACATTCACTACTAACCCATCTGCATAACACATACAAGGGGAAGAAGTTGATACACCACGTGGAGGTGTTTAACTTATGGAGGATGTTCCAAGGGTCCCAACCAGGACCAAACGGAATGTTCATTATGGGGGAAACAACGGAAGAGGGGAAGATTAAGAAGGAAGGAGAGAATGGGGAAAAAGAGAGTGAAGGCACACAGAACACGGGGAACGGACAAGAGGGTGGAGAGAAGAGTAACAACATAAACGGAAAGGAAATAGAAAAGGAACAGAGCGACGATATACCCCTAGCGAAGGTAGTGAAAAAGGAGGAAGGGGGGCTATATCCTTTAACAGAACTACGAGACATGGTTCAATTAAGGGCGGCTGAGGGGTATTCGAACCCGGCATACAGCCTGCCACCATATACAGCCACAGGTAGCCACACGGGAAGGGAGCAGGCTAGTACGACGGGATCAGCTCGTACGAAAATACCCGCAGGGGAAGGGGGGATCGGCGAAGAGCAGATCACAGGAATAGGACAGGATGAGTGGGTAGCCGCGCAGGTATTATTAAAATTACGAGGTTCATTAACAGAAGAAGAGGAGGAGGTAGTAAGGAAAATGGACGAGGAGAACACCAGGAAGAGTGAAAGGAAAGGGGAAGAGGAGAAAAGAAAGGGGGAAGAGCTGTTACGACAAAAGGAAGAGATTTTGGAGGAACGATTAGCAGAATTAAGGGATGAGCAGAATGCACTGATCAAGCAGCTCGAGAGAGAAGAAAGAGAGAGAGCACGGGAAAGGAAAGAAAGCAAGAATGAGTTGGAAAAAATGAGGGAACGAACTGAGGAACAAAAGAGAGAAGCAGAAAGGGTGAAGGCAGTAGCAGAAAGGGTATCCAGAGCAGCACTGCGTGACAAGAAAATAGAGGAAGAAGAGAAAGAAAAGGAAATGGAAATATGGAAAAGGAGATTACTATCAGAAACGAAAAGGAAATACGAAGAAGGAAGGATGATAGAGGGTATATTAGAGCGGGAAAGAGCGAGATGGGAAAGGAAGAAAGAAGAGGAAAGAATAATGGAAAGGATGAGTAGTGAAGTAATGGAGGAATTGAAAAAGAAAAGAGAGGAAATTGGTAGAGAAATAGCGGAGAAAAATGAAGGGGAAAGAGAAGATAGGAGAGGGGAGAGTGAAGTAAGGAGGTATATATACAGAGACATAGAAGTAGCAACAACATCAGCACAAAGGGGAGCAATTGGCAAAGAAGACAAGGGAGGAACGGATCCAATAGACTTAAAAACAGTAACGATTAGGGGGAAAAAGACAGATTGGGGGTTGCCATTAATGGAGGACTTTTGCAGTGAGGAAGGGGAAGGAATGGAGAGGGAAGGAAGAAACAGTGAAATTGAAAGCTTAGATAAATTATACATCACCCGGACAAATGGAGAATCACCATGGATCTGCAGGAGAAAGGAAGAACTGGAGGGAGATGAGGAGGAGGAGCAAGGAATGGAGGAAAGGCAGACACGTGCAGCTACACCCTCACCATCCCGTCCAACATGCTCCACTACTTCACGCTCATTACATGTAACATGCCCACCTAAACTGGCACCCTTCCCCCACGAACTGACACCCTATGCAGGCAGGCTTAGAGACCTCCCTGGACGCAGGCAGGAAGAACGAATACACACGTCCACATTAAATAAAGGAAATGATAAAAGAAGGGGAAGGGATGGAGGAGAAGCAGTTACAAGCAGGGGAAATATGGACCCCATTGACGATGTAGAAGACAAGGAAGAAGAGGAGGGGTGTACGGATTCAATTCTGTGGAACCCAAGGGGCCAACCAGGACACAACTTAATGCCACTTCTGGAGAGGGGAGGGGTTGGACCACAATAGGTCCCCTGGAAGCATACAGACAAATAAAATATGAAGTGCAGGCTCCCATCATTAAGTGGAGGTGCGGGAAAATGGATATATGAAATGGAAAAACACACCGCAGGACAGAAACTGGCAGTGGGGGATGTAAAGGGCCTTCTAATATCAATATTAGGGGATGCAGCAGATGACATCTGGAAGAGAGCAGGCTTCCCTGGGGTCACAATAACAAACACATCACACGATGGGGCACCATTCGCAAACTGCAGACATGCATTATGGCAAGCGCTGAGGGTACAGTACCCAGACACATCAGACATAGGAGCAATTACCTCACGCAAGATGCGTGAGAACGAAGATCCTGTTGATTATATCCAGGAAATTCAAGAGAAGTGGCGTATGGAAACTAGAGAACAATGGGACAAAACACCAGCAATATTCTATCATATACTAGTACAAGGGCTCCCAGAAGCAGTTCAGAAACAACTGAAGCAAGTAGTGGGGATGGAAGCAAAAGCATGGCCAGAAATACAACTGACGATAGTGCATCATTGTAGGACATGGCAAGAGAAAATGAAACAAAAGGAAGAGGATAGAAAAACGGAAGAGGTTAAATTGGTACAGAAAAAACGTACTAAATACACGATGGAAGGTGCACTAATAACTACACCTGCAACAATGACTCAAAACCCCACACAAGTAGTGGCTGCACAAGATCCCTCACAAATACAATCATCACAGATTGTAACACAACAGCTGCCGCCACTCCAACCATACACGACTAACATGGGAGGAGGATACTCAACGCCAGGAGCTGGATATTATAATTACAACAGGGGGAGGGGAGGAATGATGAGGGGGAGAGGATACGAATATAACACACAACAACAAGGGGGAGGATTTAGAAATTTCTACCCCACCGGGCAACCAGTATACCAGGACAACTCAGGAAGCTTTCCATGGCAGAACAGGGAACCACTGGTGTGTTGGATTTGTGGATTAGTAGGGCACATGTCACGCACATGTAGAGTGAGACCAGGCACACCATCATGGGGAGAACAGGGACAACAAGGGCCTACACAGGAACAGCAGGGCACCCAGCAACAGCAGGCATTGCAACAGGGAAATGGGCAGCAACAACTAGTAACACAACAACAGCCACAGACATATTCACTGCCACAACAACAGGTAGCGATAACACAACAACCCCAAGTACAGCAAGTACAGCAACCTGCCCAAATTCAAGACCATAACATAACATCTACCAATACACAACTACAGCAAACACAACTGGGAAGGGTGACGGTCCTGGGACACAACCCTTACACAGGAAGTGGTCAATCATTATACCCACAATAGGACAGCCCACAGATGGCATTGGTGTGTCCAATCCTGTCGGTAACACCTAATAGTGCGGAGGAACCACGCATAGAGGTAACGATAGGTGACAAAAAATTATCATTCCTTGTTGACACCGGGGCGACCCGGTCTTGCATAAGGGAAGGTAAATTTAAGATGTCAGGTGAAGCCATGAACACCCAAGGATTCTCTGGGGCTAGGGGGTTGGTTCCCTTTACTGATAACATTCCCTTATCAATAGGGGATTATGACATGTCAGTGCCGCTTTTATATTCTAGGGCCTCACCAGTAAACATACTGGGGAGAGACATAATGAGCAGGTTGAATATGACGATCTCCTTTACGGAGGACGGCATAATTTGCTCCACTCCAGGAATAAACATGCTCACTGCACGGCAAATTATGCAAGCATACTGCGGACAGACAGTGATTAGGGCTGAGCCAGTAGATGGTGAACTGTTCCAGTACGGGACAGACATGGCATTTGCATGGATGCCAGGAATAGAAGGAAAGATCTGGAGGAGGCCAGCAGCCTATTTGTTTAGACCAGAAACACCAGCCAATGAACCAGAAGGAAAGGTGATTTCAGTGAACATAGAGAGCATTATAGCAACTGCTGATTACATCGCAGTACATGCTCAAGACAGAGAAGGAAGAGCATGGAGGGCCGTGATAGCCCTAGCAGAGGGATGAAGGCTCACCCAGGTGTCAGACGAGGAGCTCTTCTCAGAAGAAAAGGAAGAAGGTGAAATGGTATTTATGATGAGTGTAGAAATATGGCTAAGAGTGACGTACAAACAAATAGCACAGAAAATTGCAATGGCACTTGAAGCACCCACGTCCACCCCAGTTCCCTTCTTTGAGGAAGATATGGCAAAGGTACCAACATCATTATGGACTACTAGTCCCTATGACGTGGGGTGCATAAAAAGTATAGGGGGAGTAAGAATAAAATTGAAAAAAGGAGCAATACTCCCCAGAGTGAAGCAGTACCCACTATCAAAAGAGGCAGATGAGGGCATATATGAAACAATAACGGCCCTCATAAATAATGGCATATTGGTACCATCAGAATCACCATGTAACACAGCTGTATACCCAGTGCGCAAAGCTAAAGGGGGGTCTTGGCGCTTCATACAGGACCTCAGGCCCTTGAACAACATAGTGGAAGCAGAATACCCCATAGCAGCACACCCGGCCACAATATTGTGTGGCATTCCAGCAGAGGCATCACGATTTACAGTGATAGACCTAAAAAATGCCTTTTTCTCAATACCCCTTTACCCAGACTCGCAAGATCTGACAAGCTTCACGTACAGAAACACAAAATGGAAACACACCAGATTGCCGGAAGGGTACTGCGAGTCACCCTCAATTTTCAACAGAGTAATACAGATGGACTTGGGTAACATTGAAGTGGAAAGCACAGTGTTGCAGTATGTTGATGACATAATCATTTGCAGCACAAGCGAAAAAAGATGCAGAGAGGACTCATTGAAGATGCTGACAATATTGGCTGAAAAGGGTTACAAGGTAGACAAGGAAAAGTTACAGTACTGTCAGGAACAGGTCCTTTACATTGGTCAGCTCATATCCCAATACAGAAGAAAGATTGCACCACAGAGAGCACAGGCCATTTCAAAAACGCTGCTGCCCCAAACAGTGAGGGAACTGCAGCAGTTCCTGGGTCTGTGCAACTACTGTAGAGCATGGGTATTTGATTACAGCTCATACATAGGACCCCTACTTGAGGCATTGAAAGAAGCTAACAAAGGGGAGAAAAAGTTGGGGTGGACAATGGAAATGAAAGAGACCTTTGATGAACTGAAAGATGCAATATCAACTGCTCCGGTACTGGCCACCCCAGATTATGAACGACAATTCTTTATATTTTCACATTGCGACTCAGCAGTAATGAAAGCAGTGTTGGCTCAAAAAACAAGCATGGGTTACAAACCAGTAGCGTTTTACAGTGGCCACTTGGATCCTGTGATGTTAGGACACATCCCTTGCAAACAAGGTCTCGCCGCAGCTGCCTTTGCGGTAGAGAAAGCATCCTCAATAACAATGGGGTGCCCAACCACACTATTTGTGGAACATGCACTGTTTGCAATATTGAACAAGCCTAAGTCCACACTAACCACGCAGAGGGCATCAGGTTCTGAGATCATCTTATCTAGACCAGAATTATCAATTGTTAGATGCAGCACAGTTAACCCCGCAAGGTTTATAGCAGAAGTAATTGAGGAAGGAGACTATGCACATGATTGTACGCAGACTACCGAAATGTACTCATGTACTAGAAAATTTGAAGAGAACACACTAGATGGAGGAGAGCTCTTGTTCATTGATGGGTCATCAACAATAGACCAAAGTGATGGGATAAGGAGAACTGGGGCAACAGTGGGAAAAATGACAGAGGAACCAGTGTGTGTGGCGGTGAAATGCGTTCAATTACCACAGCATTACTCAGCTCAAGCAGCTGAATTAGTTGCACTGATCTTGGCATTGAAGGAAAGCTTTGACAAAAGAGTGACTATATATTCTGACAGCGCATATGTCACGTCTACTGTCCACTCAGGATTGTCCAAATGGAGGAGAAGAGGGATTAGGAGAGCTGACGGCACCCCAGTGCAACATGCTCTCTTATTAGCTGAACTAATTGAAGTAATAAATGACCCCAAGAATTAGCTTTGGTCAAATGTACCGCACACACTAATGGAGAAGATCATATCTCAAAAGGGAATGCAGCAGCAGACGCACATGCGAAGTATGCTGCATATTTTGGTGAGATATGGAACCCCCCAGAGTTAGAGAGAGGGAGAGGGAGGGGGATAGCTAAGGAGATGTTGATAAGAGAAGGGTACACCCATCTCCCAGCCACACAGATAATGGAGCTACAAGCGCTGCACCAATGGCAGAAAAAGAAATGAAATATGGGTAAAAAGAGGATGTACAATGTCACCAACTGACGCACTATGGCGCCAGGGTAACACTGGAAAGATGGTAATGCCATTGGCACTATTGAACACCACCCTGAGCCAACTCCACCACCCAGCCCACACAGGCAAGGAAGTTATTGCAGCACGTTAGGGAAGATTGGTTCTGTCCCGAGTTAAATTCCCATGTGACAAATTTTATCAGAAATTGTCTCACATGTCAACAGTTCACGGCCGGTCACACGCTGAAGGTGATAAAAGGTACTATACCCCGGCCAGAGGGACCCTTCCTGCACATCCATATTGACTATGTTGATATGATCAATGTATGTCAAGTAGTATGCCCATTCTCCAGGTGGATTGAGACAGGACCCTGCTCATACCCAGATGCATTTAGAGCAGCTAAATTCCTCGTGAGGGAGGTTTTCCCCAGGTGGGGAGTGTGCGAGGTACTGCGGTCGGATAATGGCCCGCATTTCGCAAATGAAATGTTCCAGCACATCACATCCTTACTGAACATCAAGCATAAATTTGCATGTGCATATCACCCGCAGGCCAACAGTGTATGCGAACGCCTGAATGGCCTACTGAAGGAGGCAATTGCAAAGATACAGCAAACAACAAAGAGTTGGTTGTATTGCCTTCCGCTAGATCTATTTGAACTGAGGAATAGACCAGGCTCCGACCACCACCTCACTCCTCACGAGGTGGTGACCGGACGTCAAATGCGCCTTCCTCTAACGCCAACATCAAGAGCATTCACAGATTATGAAAACACTGCAACTGTTCTTGGTGATGAAATGTACCAATATGTGTCTTCTTTGATTACTAGTGTAGTGTTTGTGTCTCAACAGCTCAAGCGCACGCAGGGCGGGTCTAAGAGTGATCAACAAGAAGACGTGGATAAAGAATTGGAAAAGGGAAGACTGTTCAAAATTGCTAAAGGTGACCATGTGCTACTCCGCACTTTCAACAGAAAGTGGAACAGCCCACGCTTCACTGGCCCCCACCTGGTAGAGGAGGTATCTATGAGAGCAGTAAAGTTACAGGACAAACGTGCTTGGAATCACCTACACGACGTAAAGATCTGCAAACTCCAGACCCGCCCTAGCGTCACCGACAGGGCCATTGGAAGAACTGCAACAGCGTCACCCACGGAGGAAGAGACTTCTACCACAGTGTCTCCATACCCTACCACCCCCCAGACTCCCCAGAGACAACTACTGAAATAGAAAAGGGTAATTCCCATACCGCCCACCCCATGGTCACATGATCAAAGAGTAAAGACACTTCCGCCAGTTGAGCATCAAACCCTCTGCCCATCGACCCCCTACCTACTGCAGTAATCACCCAACTGAAGGACATTGTCTTGCATATATACACATGTAAACACTTGAATGTTCTCTTTTTTCTTTCTCGCACATGCAGGTGCAGCGTATTATTGTACTGCTAAGAAAACAGATAACTAACAAAGTTCATTGCCCAGGAGTAGATGTTACCCTCAGACGATAACTACCCTGAAGAGCTATCACACCAATTTGTCTATCACATAAAAAGGCCAAAGTACCTGAAAAGAAGGAGGGTACGTGTCTACTACACAGCATTTCTCTTGGCCATAGAACAATCAATGCCCCATCTTCACCAACACTTGCCTGCCCTAAGAGATAGATCGCTTAGATTGGCGTGGGAACAGCTCTTCGCCTGGGCACTGAACGACTACTTGATAGGGAGAGCTTGAAAACAACAACTAATACTAATAATAAGCATATTGAGAATTTTCAGGCGGGCAACTTTACCGTCGCAAGAATAAGCTGCCGGACTGCAGCAAGGTAAGAGCACAATGCCGGTGAGACTAGCCTCTGTAATAAAGATGATAGGGATTTTGATGATCACCGGGTTTTTGGCTGCCTCTGTATGGCAGAAAAGTTATGCTATCGATATTTTGGCTGTACCCAAACCTAATATGCAACAGGTGTTACGTCAGGTGGTACTAGCAAGATTCCACACAAGGGAAATAGAGTTAAACGCAGCACATACTCAGATAATAAAGGTATTGACAACTACATACAAGATTCAGCTCACGTCTCGAACAACATGTGGTACCAACACATGACCCAAATAGGTAAGCAGACAACAGAAGACAGCTGCTACGTTTGCTCATTAATCCCATACGCCATGAGCGCTTCTCGAACTTTCGTTGCCACGGAAATAGATGAAAAGACAGCACGATGTATAGTGTACTTGGCACTGTTCCAAACGAAAGGGAGATTTCAAGGGGCGGTTCCTCAAGAATTATTTGAGTTACCACAAGACCAGTTTGCATGCTGAAGCATTTAGATACATGACAAGTGGCCCTGAAAAAGGAGAAACAAAGAAAGTAACACTACAATACCCACCATGTGATTGGTACGCCACTGAAGTTCCTGGTAAACAAGGATGTTGGGAAAGACCACTGATAACAATAACAGGGAAGGTGTACCTGAAAAACAAATGGGACACAGGAGTGGTTGGCAGCAACAAGGTAACGAGGGAAAATATTACAACTATTGCTGAACACAATGACAGATGTTGGATGACTTGGGTCAAGTACGTACCCATGCTGACGTGGATAGAGAAGGATGAAGACCCAATAACAATATTGCCGCTGTCTGCACCTAAGGTCTGCTACCAACATAGAGGAGAAGTGGACGAGGGATACAGCACCAACTGTGCAAGCGTGATGGAGTTACCTGAGGGGAGAGCAGGAACAGCAGTATTAATGGACCATTACTGGGCCTGCGGAGAAAATGCATACCACACACTGCCCCCTCTGTGGAATGGCGTTTGCACAATGGTACACGTTAATGTACCATCACTAGTGGTGCCCCAGAAACATGTGAACGTGGCGAACTTCCCTAAAATGGATGAAGGAAACAAGAGGAAGAAGAGATCTGTACAACCTCAGAAGGGGCCAGAGAACCAAACCAACAGCAGCAACACTGTCCTAAATAGAAAGAAAAGACAAGGAGAACCTCTGACAGGAAATTACCTATGGGGAAGGTCGGAAACAGCACTCACTTCAATCCCACCAGAACACAGACTATTCAGCAGAGCAGCAATGTTCTTCTCCTCAATAATACATCCGGGACTACAAGCTTACGCAAACGCAAAATGGCTCCAGATAACTCGATGGGAACTAATGATGACAATCAATTCTACAGTAAATGGATTCAACGCAATAAAAGAGGAACTGCGAGCAGTGAGGATGGTAGCACTACAGAACAGATATGTACTGGACCTCCTCACAGCAATGGAAGGAGGAGTTTGCGCAAAGATAGGACAATCATGCTGCACATTCATTCCTGCTAACGATGCTGACAATGGTACACTGACAGAGGCAGTATCACAACTGACCCAGATGCACTCCCAAATGATGAATGAAAGTAAAGGAGTGAAGAAGGATGACAGCTGGTTTTCACTGTTATGGTCATGGATGCCATCTTGGCTGTCGGACGGACTGAAGATTATAGTTGGATGCATAATACTGGCTGGAGCTGTACTGATCATAATTAGATTTTGGAAGGCCCGGAAGGCACGCACAACTGATGAAATGATCGAAATGGTTGGTATGCACCCCTTGATGCCGGCAGGTGATGGCCAGCACACAGGCACAATAATAAAAGAGAGAGAAAAACTACGCAAACAGATCATCACCAACCACCTGGACCCACCATCTGTGAAGCTCGAAAACCCAAGGAACCCAAGGAGCTACATAGGGAAATGGGTATACTGTACACCTGGAGGAACTTGTGTATATATGTATTGGTCATTTGAAGACCATGTCAACCACTATGGACATTTGGGAGGAGTTACTAAATATGGAGAGTGAGAGGAGATAAGGAAAAGGATATGTTTGTGGTCGACAAGTCGCCCAGAGGGGGGACTGAAGTGGGAGAATGGAACAAAAGGCTCCCACCAATCCCCTCACACCCCTGGCCTAGAGGATCGCGGCCCAGACACCCGCCACGAGAGGAGTTTGCCCATCTACCAGATGACCAGATACCCTGGTACAGGAACATAGGGATGTGCCCACCAGCCTGCCCTGCCCATGCCGACGCCTGCGGCATGGATGAACTCGACTGAACCATTCAACAGTAAATGAACACATCGTTAGAGATGCCATGACGACCTAGCCATCGGTCAGCACACCCGTGCAAACATGCACACTGGACACTCCTACACCAATCCACACGAAGAACATATTCAGTGCTATGACGTAGGTGACGGACACACCCACTGACGCGCATCTTTATTATTTTTCACATAGGTTCTTCAAAATGCAGAAACGAAAGACGCACAATGAACTCATCTAAAATGCTTGCTCACACTTCTCCTAAACCCATGCATTGCAATGAGAAATATAACGAAGACATGATACTGGGGATAAAGCAATATGATACCATAACCTAAAAGCGCCGTGCATCAAACGTTTCCACCTATGTACCAGGCCCAAGTAGGCCGCAAGCAAGAGCTTCCATGAACATTGAATGAGCAAGAGTACAGTTGCTGACCCTGCAGAATGAGCCCGGCGAGAGCAGACAGTCAAGGGCACAATGTTGCAAACTCGCATGCCGCAAGCCGACGCCAAGGTCACACCTGCAAATTAAGCCAGGCGCACAGTGGAAAATGCAATATTAAATGTGCAGAATTCTGCCTCAACCACGGTCTCACCTCACGTGACCAAGCCGAACCTGACAGGGTGCCAGGCCCAGGAGGAGGGAGGCGCCTGGATCCCACGTTTCAAGACACAGGCAGATACAATTAAGTGACTCAATGGACATCTGAGGCGGTGGGAGTAGTCTGCCTTCCAGCATATGAATAAATCCTCACATTGTCTGCACATACCCATAGTGATACATTGTTGCAAATGACAGGTGGACCGCGAGCTGGGAACAGCGATGGTCCCAGACTGGGGGGCTCGCGAGTGGACCAATCAGAACATGGGGCTCTTATCACTGACACCATTAACATTAGCCAATCCTCAGGGGTCTTCATGTAACAATTTTCATGTATCAAATTGAAGGGACAACCCAAGTATACCACCTGACTGACCCTCATCCACTAATAATGCTCTCTATACGTATGCTATACTAACCCTACCACTCGAGGAACCAATCCAGAGTGGCGATAGGTTTTTTGCTAACTTTCCCACGTGACGCAAATAGCGCGTCATACTAAGGTAAAAAGGGCCTGCGAGCCCCACGATTGGAGAGAGAGTGTCAGGACGGACGCGTACAATCCTTGACCCATCCCTGCCGTTTTGTTTAATAAACAGCAGAACCACCTTGCTTCTTGCATGTGTCTCATACTCATTTTTTGGGATATACGGGAGGAGTTGTGGCCTCCCTGCCCGGAGGTCCGCGGACGGCCCATCCGACCCCGGGAGAATTTCCCCCCGACATTACTTACCGGCTTTTCTTGGTGAACCATTCCACATCTCGGGTCGGCGCCGCATCTTTGGCAGGTACTGCACCCCGGCCCCTATGGGGAAAGGACAAAAGACATTACTGGGGAATTATAAAGACTTCTAGAGGGGTCGCCCTCATCACTAACTCACCTGATTTTACCACTGGCAATTTAACCCCTCAACGCATCGCCTTTGTTCTGCACCTGAAATAAAGGACAGAAAAGACAACATAAAAGGAGGCTCACACTTGAACTTTTCCATCTTCATACTTACGGCGTATTGCTCAGAAAAGTCAAGTGGATGTGCCAGCGCCATTCTGAAAACCAGTGAAGTAACTGGACGAACGCGCGCCCCTGCACAAGAAGCAGGATGGAGAGTTCATCCTTCCAAACCATAAGGTGAGCTTAAACCAGGGGTTTTGGAGGAATCAGAGAAGAACGAAAGGGGGAAGGGGGGCGCAAGCACACTATTCAGCAGACAGTTAATCCCCTTTCTCATCTGCAGAAGGATATTCCTACGGGCTCGACAAGCAAGATTTGGGGGTCCTGTTCAATCGGTGGTCCGAATTTTGCGCATTACGTTTGAAGAGGCCACAGCAACCCAGACCAGACCAGCGCCTCAGTGGGAGCCAGGTGAGCGTTACAGAACGCGAAGCCTTCCTACAAATTCCCACCCAGGCGCTATGGAAACTTCCGAGACTGACCAGTTGGCCCAACTACTGGGGGAATTACGGGCCGAAGTACACACCGCTCGTCAAGAGACTAATGCTCTCAGGAGGGAAGTGATTGTAACAAAGGAAAGAGCTGATGACCTGGCTAGACAGCTTTTGCAAGGTCAAGCTGGACAAACCCCTTTACCCGGTTCCGGAGGGAACCCCGCTCCTGTGCTTTCCAGTAACCCGGTGCAGATTAATCTACCTGGAATCATGCCGCTGGCCCCACCCGAACGCTTTGCTGGGGACCCCAAACGATTCGCCGTATTCATGAATCAGTGTCGTTTGCATTTCCTGTGCAGACCTGGGGCCATCCCTAATGACCAGACCAAGGTAGCCTTTGTATTGTCATATCTCAGTGGCAGTGCTGTCGATTGGTCAGTTCCACTGGTAACTCAAGATGACCCGATTCTTCGTGATTTTCAAGGATTTCAAGCAAGCATAGAAAGGTTATTTGCTCATCACTCCCAGGGGCAGGCTCTAGATGATGAACTTCTATCTCTGCGACAGGGCAATCAAGACCTCCTTTCCTACATTGCAACCTTTAATAGACTAATTGTGGAAACTGGGTGGCCAGAGGATAAAAGAATCACGTTATTTTATCGAGGTCTACACGGAGAACTTAAAGATGTCCTGGCCCAAGTTGTAAATCCGCCCCAAGAATGCTCAGAATATAAAGACTTAGTGGTCCAATTGGATCACAGACTGCAAAACAGAAAAGCTGATAGGTCCAAGTTTGAGACCCGGGTGTTAGTCAAGACCCACGCTAACCTCAAGGGGGCTGAAGCCTCTGAGCCAATGCAAATCGGAGGAGTTAAAGGACCTTTAACGCAAAAGGAACGTGAAAAAAGACGGCAGATGCACTTATGTCTTTATTGTGGATCCTCTGGACACTTTCTACAAGATTGCCCGGCAAGACCGCCCAGGAAGGTAGTAGGAGCCGCTGATAAAATCCATGAAACCTCTGTATCGGGAAACAACCCCGCCCGACAAGCGTAGGGGTCCGCTTGCCGAGCTTGAAAACAAACTCTCAGACCTCGCATTTCACTGTGCCAATGGTCCTCGTAGATCCGGAACAGCCTAAGCGGTTGCATGCAATAAAGGCATACATCGATAGTGGGGCTATAGGAAACTACGTGGATCGTGAATTGGTCTCCAGGATTAACCTTCCCCTGCGCCTTAAAACCAGCAAAGATGTCATCACCACAGTTGATGGAACCGAAATTGCCTCGGGACCAGTAACACATTCCACAGCTGAGGTGACACTTGTAGGTCCGGACGGCCATCGGGAGGCAGTTGTGTTTGATGTAATCAAGGCTCCACAGTTTCAGGTTATTCTCGGAATCCCTTGGTTAGAGACACATAATCCTCAAATTGATTGGCGAGCGAAGAGAATAACCTTTCCGGAGTGTGCACGAACCTGCTACCCAGAACCTCTGGCTCCATGCAACTACCTCTGGAATACCAAGACTTTCAGGACGTCTTCCAAAAGGAACAGGCCAACACGTTATCTCCTCACAGATCGTACGATTGCCAAATCGATCTGGTGCCCGGTGCACAACCCCCTTGTAGCAGGATTTATGCCCTTACTGAGCCGGAGAATCTGCATTTGAGACAATATTTAGACCAATACCTAGCCAATGGTTTCATTCGCCCGTCAAAGTCTCCGGCATCCTCGGCTTTGTTCTTCGTGCCAAAAAAAGAAGGCGACCTTAGAACTTGTATCGATTACCGCGCATTGAACCAGATAACTGTTAAAAATTGTCACCCTCTGCCTTTGATCCCTGAACTCCTTGACCCGGTGAAGGACGCTTGCATATACACCAAGTTAGATCTCCGGGGGGCTTATCATCTGGTACGAGTAAAAGAAGGCGACGAATGGAAAACGGCCTTCCGTACTAAATATGGACTATTCGAATACCAGGTGATGCCTTTCGGGTTGTGCAACGCGCCTGCTGCCTTCCAATTTTTCATGAATGATGTCCTTCGGGAACTCATCGATGTCTGTGTTGTCGTGTATATCGATGACATTCTGGTGTACTCCTCTTCGGAATCTGATCACAGAAAACATGTCAGGGCCGTCCTTGAGAAATTGCGCCAGCACAAACTGTTTGCAAAGCTGGAAAAATGCGTTTTCCATACCACCGAGGTTGAGTTTCTTGGATTCATCCTGAAACCTAAAGGGGTCCGAATGGACTCACGGAAAGTGGATGCCATCCTCAAATGGCCATCACCTAGTTCGGTGAAAGGTGTCCAAAGCATGCTTGGTTTTGCCAATTTTTATCGCAGGTTTATCCCGGAATTTTCACAGGTGGTGCAACCCATCACTGCACTCTTGCAGAAGAATAAACGTTTTGAATGGACCGAGGAAGCTGCACAGGCCTTTCAGGAATTAAAAGCTAAATTTACGTCCGCACCTATTTTGAAACACCCACGTCCTGATCTCCCATATATAGTCGAAACCGACGCATCCAGCTTAGCCATGGGAGCTGTGCTGTCTCAGAGAGACCCGAAACCAACCAACTGCATCCCGTAGCATTTTGGTCCAGAAAGTTCTCGCCGCCGGAGATAAATTATGCAATCACCGATAAGGAATTATTAGCCATTAAGTCCGCCTTTAAGGCTTGGCGGCATTATCTTCTTGGCGCCAGGCATACAATCACCGTGATCACTGATCACCGAAATGTACAATATTTAAAAACTGCCCAGGCCCAGTCTTCACGACAGCTCCGATGGGCATTATTCTTTGCTGAGTTCGATTTTGTAATCACCTACCGTCCCGGCTGTAAGAATGGCAAAGCGGACGCGCTATCTCGAATTGGAATGGGAGAAATGGACACAAACTCAGAACCTGTGCCGATAATTTCCGAACAAAGAATCTTGGGGATAACCACTTTACAAACCCTTGAAGACATTCAAGCATCGGTAAAACTATTCCTGGACTCTTCAGCCTTGCAGGATTGGATCAAAAGGGGATCTGCCTTTTCAATCAACGATGGCTTACCTTACTTCCAAGGACGTTTATTTTTGCCAGAAAAGGAATTGCAAGAACTGGTTACTTCCCGTCATCACGATACTCTGATGGAAGGACATTCCTGGCATTGCCAAAACAGAGGAAAATATTAAACGACAATTCTGGTGGCTGTCCTGGCGAAAGGATATTAAATCTTTCGTGATGTCCTGTGGAGTTTGCGCCCAAAACAAAGGTCAAAAAACAAAACCCGCCGGTCTTCTTCAACCCTTAGACATTCCACCAGCACCTTGGCACACCTTGTCACTAGATTTTATCACGGACCTGCCCTCTTGTAATGGATACAATACTATTCTGGTTGTGGTGGATTTATTTTCCAAGATGGCCCATTTTATTCCGTTGAAAGGATTACCTTCAGCTTTTGTTCTTGCCAAGGAATTCCTCGAAAATATCATCCGTCTGCATGGATTCCCGTCCATACTAATCTCCGATCGGGGAAGCCAGTTTATTTCTCATTTTTGGAAAAAGTGTTGTCAACTGGCACAAATCGACGTAAGACTCTCAACGAGCCACCACCCACAGACCGATGGTCAAACGGAGAGAACGAACCAGACCCTTGAACAATATCTACGATGTATGTTGCACCAATCGGAGGGTAATTGGAAGGATATTTTATGGGTGGCTGAATATGCATACAATAACTCGATACACTCTGGAACTGGTCAGAGCCTCTTTTATACCCTATATTGACATCAACCTCGTACTTCAGACTTGGACTCACCTTTGAGCCTCGAAATGCCCGCAGTGGACCATTTGCATTCTACGATTACTCAAGCCTTCAAGGATGCTACTGCACACTTACTACATGCGAAAGGGAAATACAAAAAGAATGCGGATCTGCATCGAAAGGAGGAGCCTCCATACCAAATAGGGGATCAAGTATGGTTGGCTACCAAACACTTATCGCTCAAGGGACCTCGGACTTTTAATCCAAGGTATTTAGCCCCTTACTCAATCAAAGCTATAATTAACCCAGTGGCAGTCAAGTTAGATCTACCAGCTAACATGCGGATTCACCCCGTTTTTCATGTGTCGCTTTTGAAACCAGTGCAACCAGGAACCAGATTAATAAAGCCACCAGAACCAATCCAGATAGATGGGGAGCCTGAATTCGAGGTGAAGAACATTTTGGACTCTAAGATCTCAAAATCAAAACTTTTCTATCTAATTGATTGGAAGGGGTACGGGCCTCAGGAAAGATCTTGGGAACCCAGCGACCATGTACATGCACCTCGGCTAGTAAAAAGGTTCCATCGGAATTTCCCGAACAAACCGAAATCTCCTGGGGAAAAGACCTTGGGAGGGGCCTTGGGGGGGAGTGCTGTCATGATGCCTACCCCCGGAGCACAAGGCCAGGCCCAGCACCCCCGGGAGCAGGCATCACGCCCCCGGGTAAAAGCCCAGCGGCCCTTTATAGGGGCTCTTTGGACTCTGTCCTGGCGCCGTTGGCGCCAGGCTCATGTTGGACATCAGTCCTGGCACCATAGGCGCCAGGCTCATAAGGGGAAGTGTTTGGTGCACTTACCTGAAGCAGACCATGCTGCACACTCACCTGATGCAGACCATGCTGCATGAAGAACCAAGCCAAATGAGGCTTAGGATGGACTATTTTTCTGAAAGAACTATTTTGTTACTGGGTTGGGGCTGTGGAAGAATACTCACCTAGAACTTCTTCCAAAGCTATTTAAGCCACGCCCGGACAGCCACACATGCTTCGCGTTGTTCTGCATCCCAGCAGCTGAACGCTCACAGTGTCTGCTCCTGCACCTGGACTCCAGCCACGCCCGCCTCAAACCTGGAACACCTGTAAGGGAATAAGAGAAGAGAAAGGTGAAAACCAAGAACTTATTCACGCCAGCATTCCTGAAGGAAGACTTCCATTTAAAAGCACCGCGTTGCTCGCTGCAGCGCCGCGCTTCACTCACCTGTTCCCGAGACGCCGCCCGGCTCCATCGCGGCTCTCAGCACCGGTTGCCACATCTCTGCACCTAGGGGAGAGAAGAAGAGACAAAAGGTGAGCAAGGGAACACAAGAGGAAAGCCGAATTTTCAGCCATATTACTTACCGGCTTTTCTTGGTGAACCATTCCACATCTCGGGTCGGTGCCGCAACTTTGGCAGGTACCGCACCCCGGCCCCTACGGGGAAAGGACATTTTCAGCCATATTACTTACCGGCTTTTCTTGGTGAACCATTCCACATCCCGGGTCAGCGCCGCATCTTTGGCAGGTACCGCACCCCGGCCCCTATGGGGAAAGGACAAAAGACATTACTGGGGAATTATAAAGACTTCTAGAGGGGTCGCCCTCATCACTAACTCACCTGATTTTACTACCGGCAATTTAACCCCTCAACGCATCGCCTTTGTTCTGCACCTGAAATAAAGGACAGAAAAGACAACATAAAAGGAGGCTCACACTTGAACTTTTGCATCTTCATACTTACGGCGCATCGCTCAGAAAAGTCAAGTGGATGTGCCAGCGCCATTCTGAAAACCAGTGAAGTAACTGGACGAACGCGTGCCCCTGCACCAGAGGCAGGATGGAGAGTTCATCCTTCCAAACCATAAGGTGAGCTTAAACCGGGGGTTTTGGAGGAATCAGAGAAGAACGAAGGGGGGAAGAGGGAGCAAGCACACTATTCAGCAGACAGTTAATCCCCTTTCTCATCTGCAGAAGGATATTCCTACGGGCCCGACAAGCAAGATTTGGGGGTCCTGTTCAATCGGTGGTCCGAATTCTGCGCAACACGCTTGAAGAGGCCACAGCAACCCAGACCAGACCAGCGCCTCCGTGGGAGCCAAGTGAGCGTTACACATAGCTTCTTTGTTCTGGGTAAGACATAGGCGCATCTATCAGTGGACAGGGTACACCTGCATGTGTTCCTTGGTTTGGAGAAAGTTCAGAACGTCTCATTTTCTCAGCAGCCCATTTGGGCATGAAAATGTCTTGCATAATCTCCATTTGGGACTTTTTTTTAGGAATAGTTTTTGGGTCAATTGTCACTGGACCAGGTGTTTTTGCATGCATTACTTGTGAAGGCTCAACTCATATCAACCCTTTACTTTTCCTGGTTCGCCAACCCTGTCTCCAGCGTTCAGAAAAGTCTCTAAGACACGTTTTGCATGTGAATGATTGTTGACAACATCCATCTCAAGCTCAGGTAATTTGCCATCTTTTCTTGGAACAGGAATGACTACATAGGATCTAGGCTGCCTAGTAGTTGCCACACGTACATATTCCTTACGCTCACGAAGATACACAGGAGTCTTAGCTCCATTTGCACCCATATAAAATGCTGTCCATACAGTCAGTGAAAGCAGTATGATTATTAACACAATGCAAGTGTAAATGAAGCAAAGATACTTCACCCTACAACGTTTACTTCTTGGACAATATGAGCGTCTCTCTTGGTTGGGCAGAAAGAACCACATTGCTGTTGAAGTTCCCCATCTTGATTACCTACGGAAGGAAAACCATAATCTTTAATGTTTCAGCATTGTGAACTGCTTCTGGAAGCTGCTGTCTTGATTCAGCAATTTGTCCTTGATCAGTTGTCTGCTTACTGGACGGCAAGAACAAACTTTCTTTGTACCTCTGGAACCAGTTTTTTCACCAGTTGAAACGTAGATGCCTCTTTAGTGTGAAGAAAAACGACCTCAGTTAGTCTAAACAAGCTCTATGACACAGATTAGCTCCCAATCTATGCCTCAAATCTGTTTCAGCCCTGATGACATGATGGACTTCTTTCAGCGGGAAACAAAACTCTCTCTTTATCAGCCACTTCTCGATCTGTCCCTCAGAGGAAAGTTTCTACAGCGACCTGTGATTTCGCTCAGAATAGATGCTCACTTGGATAATGATACCTTCCAAGATTACATTCAGATCTGCAGTGTTTCTCGGATCCCTTAGAAACGCTAGTGCATCAGTGTGTCTCCCAACAAGATGCGGGTACTCCTCAATTAGACGAAAGAACACCACACTGACTAGTCTATGAGCTGCTTCAGTTGATAGGGGCATTTGTACTCTCCTCACTGTACTCGGGTAGCTGCAAGAATTGTTCAGTGATGACTATAAGCAATCTTCTTATAACTTCTTCATTTTTAGGATCTTGTATAAAAGCTGGAATTCGAGTAGTTCCACCAGCGAAGGGAAAGAGCGCAACACCAACTCAAAATAAGTAAGCACGTTCCTAGGAAGGTCATCACTGGGTAACACCTGTAGGGAAGGTCCCAAGTACAGCCCGCACTCCAACCGTCCATTTTGAAGTACCAGGAACGTTCACGCCAAAATGTGACGTTTGATGAGCAAATAAAACAGCAGAGAGTCGCAGTGGGGCTCTGTCCAGTACCAATCAGAAGAGCAGCACCTATTGAAATACCTATAGCTAAGAAACCATGGATAGTAAGGTACCCATTGAGAAAATCATATCAACAAATGAAACGAAACAAAGATCGTCTGTGTACTATCCCTGAAGAAACCAAAAAGGTCTTAATGGAAGACTAATGGTGACGACACAAGAACCCGGACTGACTCACATATAGAAGAGATGACGACCAGAGAATGATGTAGAGACGAAACGCCATGGACAAGGGACATCCTAGACCTAAAGTGAAAGGACGATGTCAAATGTAGAAAGCTTAAGTTGTGAGCATGACAAAGATGTTCAACCAGTTTACCCATGTACATATGCTTGTAACCGCAAGAAAGCTAAGGAAATCATGCGGCTTGCTATGATTAGTAGAAGGATAGAGTGCGGCAAGCGCCACCTATACATATCTACCTCAAAAGAAGCAAGTTATATAAGTATACTTCCACTTTGCACAAAAAGCAGAATTAACCAAAGGTTACTAAAGGCCACACAAGGAGAGCTTCATATTTAACAAATCGAGAATAAAAGGAAGAACGAAACTCAGCAGAGGCAAATGGTGCCAGAAAACCAAGGAGATATCACCTAAAATAGATGAACATTAGCTAAAATTAATGAAGCAAGGAACAGAATATCCTGCTCTGAAAGGTCAAGATAAGAAACCGAAGGCAGGTGGTGGGTAAAGTGAAAATCAAATGCACGAATTACATGAAGAAGAGGCAAATTCACGGTGTCTGAAGCACGTGACCAGCCGAGCGAGAAGAAGTAAGACTTTCACACCCACGCGTGGCGGATTACCATGCAAAGATATCAGAACCTTTCCAGACAGAGATGCAGTCTCAAGGCCAACCACAGTGAAATAATTGACACATGGCCACTAAAGTGATGATTGAATTGGAAAAGTATGAGTGGGGTTGATGCCAACCCAATCATAGTGGACAAAATAATCGAGGGTCCTATAGTAGAACCAATGGGACGTTGTACTTTTAGTGATGTCCACAGTAGCCAATTTTAAGGTAGGGCTTAGATGTCCCACCTGACAGTGTTTACCCAATCCCCTTACTCCGTTACCATATACAGATATAGAACCTATATTAAAGTTACCTCATGCCAATTTTAAGCGTTAAACGTCAGTGATGACGAGGTTTTAGTATAAATGATGCGTTTTTTGTGAACTTTGTTGGAGTTGTGAAGCGAGAGAGAAGATCATGTATCGGCTGATATTCATGAGATTGTAGAGGAGGTCTCAGACATGGCCTGCACCCCAGCCCCCCACTGTGAGGTACCAAGAGCATACTCATCAACGTATGTGACGTATAAGGAACCAATGAACCAACAGAGAGCCGCAATTGGACTCTGTCCATTGCCTATCAGAAGAGCAATACCTGTTGAAGCGCCTATCAGAAGAGCAATACCTGTTGAAGTGCCTATAACTAGACAACCATGGGCAACACGGTATCCACTGAAACAGCCATACCAGCAGCTGACACGAAATGAAGATTACCTACAGAACGTCCACGAAGAGACCCAAAGAGCTATAATGGAAAGCGAGTGGTGACGACACAGGAGCCCAGACAAACGTACAGATGAACACAAACGACAATCGTAAAATGACACACAAGGACGAAATATAAAGAATAATGATGTAATAGACTTTTAAGACGAAACGAGGCTGATGTATAAGAAACGTAACCATGAAAAGAGATGAAAGTATGCAACTAACAAATGCCTGTAAATAGGCTCAGAACGCAAGAAGCTGAGAAAACGGTACTGCTTGCAATGCTTAGTAGAAGACTAGAGCGGCAAACGCCAACCATATATCTGCCTCCATAAAGCACACTATACAAGTGCGACTCCATTTTACATAAAGCAGAAGTATGCCCAGACTGCAAGGGGCCAACCAGGCCGAGATTCATATTCCCGCTGAAGCCAGAAGGAGGAGCAGAATCGAAACTCAGAAAGAAGCAGCTCATGCCTGGGAATTCGAGGTCAACCTAAGGAAGGGAGGAGAGTGGCAACCTCGAAGAATCGAAACTTTAGAGCATAGCAGCCTGCCCTGTGAAGGTCAAGATAAGGAGGCCCCGGCAGGTGGCAAGGCTAAGGAAGAATCAAATACACGAAAAAGAGGGAAAATGAAGCAGATTCATGGTGAACAAACACGTGACCAGCCAGGCGCGAAGAGGTACCAACGTCTACTGTCACCCAGAACCTGAGGAGGCCATAACTTTTCCCGATAAGAGGCTACAGTTTCAAGGCCATCCTCAGCCAACTAATTGACACATAGCCCTAAAGCACTGATTGATGTAAGAAAGGCAGGGTGAATTTTGGGGCACAAGGCACATGGGTATCCATTCTGCATGCTGCTAATTATAGTGGAGATTTATGTCTAGGGGTGTAACCTACCCAATCACAATGGACCACATAATCTAGGGTACATAGCTAGTAGAATCAATGAGACGTCGTACTTGTAGTGATGTCTATCACGTGTGATGTAGAGGGATGGACGTAGACGCCCACCCGATAAGAGTTATCCAATCCTCACGCTCTATTACCATATTCAGATGTAGCACCTATACTTAAGTTACCTTTTCCAGCCAATAGTATTGCATGACAAACTTTAAGAGTTAGACGTCAATGATGATGAATTTTGAGTATAACTGTTGCTGTTGATTGCAGATTTGTGGACGTTGAAGCGAGACAGGCGATCGCAACACTGTTGATTTCCATTTGTTTCTCCGTTTTTTGTACTTGTCATTAAACGGACTTCCCTTTGCCAAACTACTGAGTTGTCCTTATTGAATTGTGTTGGAGTAAGAGAATCCTGCACCCCCTCCTCCTCAAGGTGCAGCTATCTCGTCTTAAAGGTACTCGAGGGTGAGCTCTGATCCATGGGCCCGTCAGAGGTTGCTCTGCCCTCCTGTACACTTGGTAGCGAAGAGGATGGTTTTGCCCATCAATTATTGATTACTTATTGATAAGACACCTATTGACCGTCGACACAAAGTAACTCTAGGTCTTCGGCAATATCACTAGTCCTTCGCCATTCGGCTGAGTAGACTGAGAAGCTTCCCGTGGACAATGCGAGTGTAAATCCATAAAACATGCAGTGGGTCTGAAGGAACCCGCCTTACAAAGCATAACCCTTCTCATTCCTACGGGCAGCCGATCGGACGAAAAAAACCGAAGGAGGCGGTAAAAGAGGGGCAGTGATCCCGAGGATGCAGAGAGGAACGATGCGGGCGGTGAGTGAAACAATAAATTCAACACTTTGACAAATGTCTTGTAGGCATTAGAACAAGTAAGGGAAAGGTAACGGATGGTGGCAGAGAAAAACAAAATAGTTAGAAGTAGAGAAGACTGTATATATATATATATATATATAAGGGGATAATGACTCGAGCATAATAGAGAAAATAGTGGTTACCGGGAAAGACACCTGAGAGAAAAAAGAGGTTACCGGGAGGACACCAGAGAGAATACAGAGAATACCAGGAAGGACACCTGAGGAGGAGAGAGGATTTGCCTTGTTCCTGCACTTTAATATAGCGGTCAGAAGAAATGTGAACTCATAGTCCCACATAATAGGGAAAAAATAGACTACTATAACGATTAAAGACATCATAAAAGGAGTTTGTTTAAACTCCATGTCGGGGTATTGATTAGAAGGCAGAGATATTTGTGTCCAGCTTGTGTCTGTCTAGTCTGTCAAGTGTCTGTTGTACGTGTTCTGTTATATGTCACATGCAAAGAACTGTGTAACATTGATTGTTTGAATCAAAGTTTGGGTTTTACGCGATTCTGTAATTAAGAGGGAATCGCACATGGATTGATGTTCTTCAGTAAATTGATGATATAAATTTGGCGGAAAAGATTGGACTGGAGCTTGCATATTGGGTGCTTGCTCATATTGTTGGGAGTATTGAAATTGCATGAAAATATTGTTGGAAACAGAATTTGAGCATGGAGGATAAACCACTTTCTCACTTATGTAAACGGTTGCCTAAACATGCACCAAAGCTTAGGAAATACAGCACTGAGTGGGTTAAGGGTACCGCCCACAAGATTTTTATGCCGTAGCCACAGAACGGGTCCTTATCTAAAGCCGTTTTACAACATATGACGACTTATCTGCATGCCACATATACAGGTAAAAAACTAGAGAAGCGCCTCGCTGTTCTAGAACTGTGGAAAATGTTCAATCAGACGAAGGAGGAAGAACCACCTGCAGACTAGATATTAAACGTATGCATGGAGGGGGGTGAGATGCCTACCGCGCCACCACCCCCACCTGAGCCAGAAATCAAGGGAAGCAAGTCAGAGGGACTCTACCCATTAAGAGAACTTAAGGCAGCCACGGGGTACAGCAACCCCACATATGAGTCGTCCACGTATAGTAGTGATGACAATAAAGGAAAAGAGCAGGAGAAGAATCTCACCTCTGCAGTCCCGAGGGACAAGGAGAGACACGATGATGAAAGAAGGACCAGGCACAGAGTTGTGCACCTCTCGATAAAGAGAGAGAGGGAAAGAAATGGAAAGGACGCGAAGACAGAACTGATGAGATAACATTCGCAAAAAACAAATGGATGGGAGGACAGATATTGTTGAAACTTGATGGAAAAGGAAGTGATGATGTGAGACCGAGAGAGAACTCTGATGAGACACAAAGAAAGGAAAAAGAGAAGGATAAGGAAATAAGGGACGAGAGAACAAAAAGGAAGGATAGGCTGAGGCGAAAACAACTATATCGCGAAGAGCAAGGAAAACCGCTCAGTCGCAAGCAGATAGCAGCCTATGACCGGTACAGAACCTGCAAAGGTTAGAAGAAGAGCAACGAGTACGTGAAAAGAGAATGAAGAGACGGGAAGATGAGGAAGTTAGAAGGGCAAAGGAACGTAGAAATGAAAGGAGAAGGGAAGAAGATAAGACTAGAGAAGAAGCGAGGAAATGCAAGGAAGTCGATGATAATATTGAACGTAAGCGTGGACAGAGGGCACAGGATCTTGAATATTTGGAGCGGGAAGTTAAAAAGCCCAATCCTGTTGTAGAATGGGAAGACATTGAAGAATTCTTTCCTGCGTACGACTCAGCACCAGGCACGAGTGGGACGAATATTGATGATGACTTCGACACCAGAAGCATCGGGGAATTGATCGATAAAATATACGATGAAATGGGGCTGGAACAAATATCCCAAGGGGGAAGGGAAGACGATCGCTTGGAAAGCACTCAGCTGTATGACACTGAGGATGTCACCCGAAGTAGTGGGAGCAAGGGACTGTCCCTGGACAGGCTAGAAATTAGTAAGAACAACGAAGATGCTAGGAGTGAATTGGGAAAAATCAGTATCCGACTCTGGAGAAGAGATGGAGGACAAGACAAACGAAGAAGGGAGACGGTGTGAAAAGCAGATCCCAAGGGACAAAGGAATACGATGGTCAGACGCTAGTGAGTCCGCACCTAGGACATCAGAGTCTGCCGCGCAGCCTGGCCGACATGAGGGAACACCCCACGGTCAGCACCTGCCTATGTAGACAGATTGAGGACATTGCCAGGTAGACGGCGATGTGGGAATGCTGCTCCAGCAATAGACAGGAGAGCTATGGGGAAAGAGAAGGAAGACTGCACATTTTAATTCCCACTCCTAGAAAAGGGGGGAGTAAGACCGCAATATATTCCATGGCCACATATGGATCGAGAGAACCTGAAGAATAAGCTTCCATTGCTGACATCGGGAGCCGGGAAATGGATACACGGGTTGGAAAAAATGACAGGGGGTGTCACCTTAGCAATAGGGCTTCCTGATCGCCATACTTGGTGAGAGAGCAGACGATGTGTGGAAACGAGCTGGGTACCCTGGTGTAACCATAATTAACACTACCCACGACACAGCAACATTTAATAATTGTAAAGCTGCAGTGTGGAAAGCGCTACGAGTGCTGTACCGAGACACTTCAGACATGGGAGCTTTAATGATTCGAAAAATGAAAGAGTCAGAAGATCCGTTGATTTATATCCAGAATTTTCAAGACGCATGGGTGCTCGAAACACATGAATCTTGGACGAAATCTATACCTGTATTCTACCACATATTGTGTCAAGGGTTGCCAGAACCATTACAGAAACAGCTCCAGAAATTGGTGGGGGTAGAAGTTAAACCTTGGGCAGAAATACAGTTGACCATTGCCCATTACTGTAGACTATTGCAAGAAAAGAATTGGAAAAAGGAGGCAACACGCAAGGGTGAGGAAGCAAAGCTGGTGCAAAAGAAACTATCAAAGAATGCGCTCGAAGGAGCCATGCTGACCAGCCCAGCGGAACAGAATGTGCAACAGGTGGATAAACCACAGTAGAACAACCAGGGTAACGTGGGATTTTACCCGAGGGGAAGGGTATTTAGAGGAAGAGGATGGCAAAGTAATCAGGGAGGTTTCCAGAGTAATCAAGGAGGCTTCCAAAACATGCAGACGGGCGGTTCAGATATGTCAACTGGACAGATAGCCCGACCACCGCCAGTATGTAGGCTGTGTGGTATGACAGGGCATATAGCGCTCGTACAGAAGCCAAGGCACGTGGCAAAATGGCCAAGGAATGGGAACAGGCATGGTGAATCAGCCTGCCATCCCACAACAGGGTGGTGCACTGAATCACACAGTACAGCAGCAAGCACCAGGCGTGCAGCACGGCGCACTGCAGGGGGTTCAACCCCCAAACATAGGGAACTTGCCACAAGGGCAATCCCAGCAAGCACCACTGCAAATGTCTCAGGGCACAAACTCCGGAAGTGGAGGCAACCCTGGGAATGGAGAAATTCCACAAGTATACAGTGGACTGAATTTGTACATGAACTATGACAGCTCACTGGGAAACCTGATGTGTTCTATCCTATAAGTGACACCAGACCCTAATAGGGAACCTAGGGTGAATGTTGTCATATGGGGTGAAGAATATTTCTTCCTAGTTGACACGGGTGCAACGCGCTTGTGCATACGGGATGGCAGGTTTTCCTTGTCCGGCGAGGCCATAGATACTCAGAGTTTCACAGGAGCTCACAGTCGAGTTCCCTTTACAGACACACTCCCAGTCTCTGTAGGAGAGTGCGAAATTAATGTACCTTTACTGTACTCGCGTCAGACCCCAATAAACATTTTGGGTTGAGACTTAATGACAAAGTTGAATATGACAATCTCGTTCACCGAGGAGGCCATAGTATGCTCCACTCCAGGAATGCAATATTCAAACGCGTGCGAAATAATCAGAGCATACTCAGGACGCATAGCCATGAGAGCTATACCATTAGAACCAGAAGTCTTCGCATATGGCGTGCGTGTGATTATGGCGGGATTGCCAGGCCTTGCAGATAGAACTATGAGAACCTCTGATGAGTTCCTATTCAGGCCAAGAATGCCTATGCATCAAGAAGTAGGACAAGTATTTCCCTTAATGATACATACTGCAGCAGTGCGAGGGAAAGTAGCCTTGGTCGAAGGGTATGATGATGAAGGCAGACAATGGTGCGTGATTATTGCCATTGAAGAAGGGTATCGAGTGACTGACGTCAACGATGACGATCTGTTCGAAGAACACAATGACTTAGAAGAGACGAGGGTGGAAGTAAGTCTCATATTCTTGGGTTAAAAAATGATCAAACGAGAAGTGCCACAGAGAATGTTGTTGACGCTGGTCTGTCCAGCATACTTTGATGATGACATGGTCCAAATAACTGTCTCAGTATGGACTACTGGAACTTATGATGTAGGCCTCCTGAAGGGGGTAGAAGAAGTGAAAATTAAACTAAAACCAGGAGCAATTTTACCAAGAGCGCGACAATATCCCATGTCCAGAGAAGCAGATGAAGGGATTGCAAAGACAATTACCGACATGATGTATCAGGGCATCCTGGTATCGTAAGAATCACCCTGTAATACGGTGATTTACCCCGTCAAGAAATCAAAAGGAAGGTCTTGGTGTTTAATCCAAGATTTAAGAGCATTAAAGGATATTGTTGAAGCCGAGTTCCCTCTAGTCCCTAATCCATCTACAATCCTATGTAACATACCCACTGAGGCAACATATTTCATGGTGAATGACTTAAAAAATGCCTTTTTTCTCAATCCCGTTGCACCGTGACTCACAAGATCTGACGTCATTCACCTTCAGACAAATGCGTATGAAGAGCACGAGGTTGCCACAGGGGTAGTGTGAATCCCCGTACATTTTCAACAGAGTCCTGCAAATGGACCTAAGCAATATTGCAGAAGACAGTGTTGTTTTGCAGTATGTGGATGACATTCTGATCTGCAGCACCACTGAAGAGCAATGCAGGTGCGATTCTGCCCAGCTACTGACTATACTGGCTGAGAAAGGATATAAGGTTGACAAGGAAAAATTACAATACTGTCAACAAGAGGTGCTGTACATAGGCCAGCTAATCTCACATGAGGGGAAAAAGGTAACCCCAGAAAGGGTTGAAGCTATCATGAACACGGCTAAGCCGCTCACGATAAATCAAATGCAGAGCTTCCTAGGCCTAGGTTAGAGCATGGGTCTTCGATTACAGCTCGTATACTAAGGCCTTGCTCCAGGCTCTAAAGAAGGCCCAGACGACAAAGGAAAAGATTGAATGGACTGAGGCAATGGAGGAGGGGTTTGCAGAACTCAAGGGGGCGATTTGTAAGTCCCCAGTTCTCGGGATTCCTAATTATGCAGAGGAATTCTACATGTTCTCACACACTGATTGCAGCGTTATGACGGCAGTGCTCGCTCAGAGTTGTAAGCGATATTCAATCAACACTACAGCCAAGTCAATGCCTAGTCTGGGATGCTCAGGAAAACCCTTATTAATGTATTTTTATGTCTAGTTCAGTACTCTGGATGACCACCCTTGTATAACACCCCCCTCTTAGAATCCCCCCGACCTCACTGAGCCAAGAAGTAGGTTTGTTTTGCAAATTAAAAGGTTTATTTGAGAATTTAAACAATATATATATATATATCACACTTTATAATAAATTAATATCTGATAGTACACTTAGACATATGATGTTGATCAACAATGGGTAATCTGGCACTAGCACACTTCTTTACAATCAATGAGGCGTTAGTATAGGATGGATAAAGTAGCAAAAATACGTTTATGATTTCAAGGGAAAAGCAATGAGGAATAAAATGCAGTACAGAAATACTTGATATGATTTTAGCAAAAGATAAGATAATCACTTTTTCTCTGGCAATTCACCCCCCTCCCCTATGCAATGTAAGAAATGGAAGGAGATGGAAAGAGGAGCACACAGTTCTCAGGAATGCAATCAAATACAATACAAAATTCAGTTCCCCCCTTCAGCAAGCTTCGAGGAAACAGGTAGGAATTTGAAACACAGGCCCAAAATGCTTTTTAAATGTGAATGCAAAGGATGGGAAAATGTGCCAATGATTTAAATTCCCTCTAGAGATTCAGGGTGAGTGGGAGATGCGTGTTGGTATTAGTTCAGGCTCACTTTAGCAATGCTCTATGAGTTATTACCAAGTTGCAAACGGATTTTAACAAAGGAAAGAATGGAGCTGCTATTTTGACAAGTGGAGAAATTGAGCCAAAATCGCAAATCGCGGTAAATCCACGAGTGCGTGAATCGTGATTGTGGCTAAATTATAAGGAGTAGCAAGTCGGTTTGCTTTAAAGCTTAGATTCTAAGCTTTCAGATGAAAGTTAAATTTCGTTCCTAGCCCAAACGGTTCCAGAGATACGGACGATTAAATAAAGGTCGTTTTTCGGATTTAAAGTAAAACTCAAAATGACAGGTGACAGCTTGCAGCTGCAGAATTGACAGGTGACAGATGTGCAGCTTTAAAAATGAAAGATGACACGATTTCTAGGAGCCAGTTCTACTTAGGTTAAAATAGTTTGGATTACATTATTTTAACTAAGAGATTTGTTCTGCACAGTTCTGCTAGGTACTCACAATATAAATTTGAACTAGGCCTCGTCACGGATCTGGTCAACACGTCCGGCTGCGGTTCTGTCTACTCAGCGGTTCAATCAGGCACCGGTTCTGCTCACAGCGATCTGGGTCAGCTCTGCTCTGCTGGTCCAGCCTCTCTGGATTCAGCGGCCTCTGGTTCTGGATACTGCTCTGCTTTCCGGTCCGGATCAAGTGGATTCTGGATGTAACACTGCTTTCTGGGTACTGGCAAGAGTTCTTGGCAAAAGAATTCAGACAGCTCGCCCGGCTGTGGAATAGTTTGCAAATGATTTTGAGGCCTGCTGAAGAGGATTCAGCTGGTGGATTCAGGCCTCTCTGCTACAAATTCTGGAGTTAATTTCTGCTACAGGTTCTGGAGATGGATGGATTTGAAGTCTGGATCTCTGGATGTGAAGTCGTCGGTCAGCATGCTCTGCAGCAAATGGAATTGACTGTCTCTACCTGTCCCAGCAGTCTCTTTTTATGTGTTTTGGAAATGGGGGTGTGCCTGGTCCTAGCTAAGCCTGCCCCTCTCTACTTGTCATTGGCCCAATTCTCCCCTCTCCCATGATTGGGGGAAGGAAATGGATTGTCATCATGATGAGGTCTGTTTATGGGTCAGAGGATCCTCCCCTGGTCAGTTTGCCCACAAATCTATATTTGATTCAAATACATCTTTCCCAGATATACAATTTGTTGAAATTACATGTGCACATTATATATTCCTTATGGTCCATGCTTGTCCGCCTCTGATCTTCCTGGGGGCTTGCATTCAAAAATGACAACATTTTGCGCTTTTTAACTGGTTTTGCAATATCGGACATTTATCCAAAATTACACACATGTGAGCAAGGAGTATGGACATTAATTGATGAAGTGTCAGATTTTTAACATGCAGACATTTGGAGTGAGACCCTATTTTCCGCTAGCAACCCCCCAGAATACACCACAGGGTCCTAACGCCTCTCAAAATGTTCACAGAAAAATCACAAAAATAATGATATTACTTATATAATTCTGACAAGTCCGCACCATGAGTTATCTATCTTTTTAAAATTATGCCCTGGTCAAAAAGGGGTGTGGCTTCCCACATCACAGGGTGGAATAACTGGTTTATCCACTTCCCCCAAGCTCAGCTGCTAGCAGAGGCACTGCCCCTCCCAGTTTCCCCTAAGAGGAAGCCACCTTACGACGCCCCCAATATAACATTTGCCTGAGTCAAGGGAGTTGCATTGTTCTGTTCCTTCCAGTTCCCAGGTGCTTCACCCCTAATCTAATCAGAGAGGTGACAACTCCTTTTGGCAAAGGGCAGCAGGATGCAGCTAGGCCTGGGAAGAGTGGCTGAACAGGTTTCTCCTGGCGGGGGTAGTTGTCAGGCAGAATCCAGTTTCACTAAGCCAGGTTTCAGCTAAATGTCACTTTTGGTTCCCAGTTTTCTACATTCAAATCAAACTGACAATTTGTACCTATACATTAAATAATTACTTCCTTCAAGTCATTTCAGAATATGGTTTTACATTCTTCCACCTCTTAGCAAGTCTTTCCTTGGTCTGGTTTTGTTTCATTTGTGCAGTTTTACACAAAAGTCTGTTGGTTTTATAACGCCGGCTTTCTGATAGTGGTGAGTACTGGTAATGCAACCATTTTTGGGATTAAGAAAATGAATTCCCCACAGTTCTGAGTTGCTTTTTTGGCAATCAGCATTGGCATTCCCAATGGTTTCAGGCTACTGTGTGTGTAGCCCAATGGTGGTTTTAGGCACTGCCCTCATGTGCTCCCAACATCGGGAAAAATGGGTGGCAGCCTATTCTTCATGTTTTCCCTGTGCACTCTCTGGGGAGTTCTGGCCATCATGATGTTTTCCATGCCAGTACTGCACAGTTTTATGGTAGGGCTTGTATGCATGGGTAAAAACATCCCACAGAGAACCTCGTTGGGGTACAAGCCACTGGCGTAATGGGATGCTCCATGACGCTATACGTCGAGCACTCATTATTCGCCATCCTAGAGAAACCAAAAGGCACACTGACATCTCAGAGAGCATCTGCCTATGAAGTGAAACTGACTTCCCTTTGCCAAACTACTGAGTTGTCCTTATTGAATTGTGTTGGAGTAAGAGAATCCTGCACCCCATCCTCCTCAAGGTGCAGCTATCTCATCTTAAAGGTACTCGAGGGTGAGCTCTGATCCATGGGCCCATCAGAGGTCTCTCCGCCCTCCTGTACACGACTCCCCGTTTTTTGTACTTGTCATTAAACGGACTCCCATTGCCAAACCGTTGAGTTGTCATTATTGATTTGGTGTTGGAGTATTATTCTGCACCCCCATCTCACGGGTGCTGCTATCTTATCTTAAAGTGCTATTGGGCAAACTCCAGATCTATGGGCCGGTTGGGGGTCCCAGTGTACACACCATAGGTAAATCCAAACAGGAACTCAGTACGAAATGAATCAGGGTATTGTACCCTTTTCCAATTGCTGTAACCACGATCAGAGTCTGGCATGATTCTATTTTTATCAAGACTTTAAACAGGCCTCAGTCCAACGTCAATACGCTTTTATAACTTTTTCTTATCAAGGCTTTAAGCATGCCTCAGTCCGAGGTCAATAAGTTAATATGGCTTTATGAATGCAGATCTTCCCTTGATTTAGCAACTGATATGCACAGTGTTCTAATTGTATTCCCTTAACCCTTTTATGAATGGCTTAAAAGGAGTGTCCCGAACCAAGCCACACTGTAATGAATTTCTTTAGTCTTTCCACTTGTCTACTTCTGCGTCCTTCTTCCTCATCATAGATCTCATCTACACGTGCTGAGGTTCTGCCCAGATGCTTGTACTCTCTTCGTGTAGGGGTGCGGGCAGAGGAGTTTCTCCAGAAAAGACCTTGAAGTCCCCCAAGAAGATCCAAGCACGCCTACCCTGCACTTTGACAGCAGACAGCGTGACGTCTTCCACAATGAATGGACTGTTCAAACGGGATTCGTCCCACTTTGTCCTTGTGTGGTTACGCACTAGGACCGCAACTCCGGAGAAAAGTTGTGGAACACATAATTCTTGAGGTTGGTTTGTTGAAGCATCTCCTTCTGTGTTCTGTACTGCCCTACACCCTCATCTCTGCAACTGTCCTGAATTGACAGAAATACTGGAAGTCATACAGTTCAAATTGTTACGTAATTCCAATCCTAATAGTTCTGTGGTTGGCTGAGCATCACTTCTAACTCTGGATAGAGGCATTAGGAGTGTCCTCATTAGTCTCCCTATCACTATTTCGTGGGGCATAAGATGGTGGTCAGAACCTGGTTGGTTCTTCAATGCATATAATGCCAGTGGTAGGCAATTCAACCACCCTTTCTTCAAGGTAAGCTTCAATTTGGCTATTCATTCTTTAAGCAAGCCTTTGAGCCTCTCACAGATCCCATTTCCTTGCGGATGATAAGCCGAAGAAAACTTGTGCTTTTTACCAAGCAACAAGCTGATCTGTTTGAATATTTGATTCACAAAATGAGGACCATTATCTGACCTCATAATGTCACATACCCTTCATCTAGGAAATACTTATTGTACTAAAATGTTGCTGCACAGGTGGAGCCAGGGTGTGTACATGGACCTGCTTCTATCCATCTTGAGAAAGGACACACCACAACAATCAGGTATCTATATCCATTACACGATATGCAAGTGCTGGAAAGGGTCATTAGGTCTTGGAATGACGCCCCTAACTGTGCGCAGCGTATGCCCAGCCGCAAATTGTTGGCACACAATACAGTTTACCATAATAAATGCAACATGCTCTATTAAATTCAGCACAAACCATTCCTTCCTAGTTGTATGCGTGGGGTAGTGTAGCTGTTCCAGCGCCACCCTTAATAAGGCTATAAGCATCACTGGTTGTCCAGTGCTGTCTTGTGGCCATAGTCCTTCATAGGGGTTTAAAGAACACCCTATTCGTGTCCACAAATTCTTTTCCTCTTGAGGTGCCTCCCCCTGGATCTCCACTAACTGTATTTTGGGGAAATGGCTATACCCTTCAGATACCATCATCATTACAATCATTCTTTCAGTTATATCACAAGTTTCAACATTCATCATCCCTTTATCTGTGATTGCTACGCTCTTGGCCTCAGATTCTGCTGCTTGATTTCCACATGAGATAAAATCTGCTCATTTAGTGTGAGCTGCGCATTTAACGACTGCTTATCACACTGGGAGTTGTAGTGCCTTAATGAGCCTGTCCAATAAGGCTGTGTGCTGCACTGGTGTGCTGTCCGCTCAGAGGTAGCCTCTCCTTTTCCAATGCGCTAGTCCTGTGTGCACCATCAACGTCACATAGGCGGAGTCACTGTATACTGTGACTTCCTGGTCTGCGTGATTCTCAATCGCGAGTATCAACGCAATAATTCTGCAGCCAGTGCTGAATAATGAGACGGCAATCGAGTACTAATTAAGCACCCGAAATTTACCATTAGCCATGTGCTTTACCACAGCGGCACCTTTATATCTCTGTCCGTCATTTTGATCGATCCTTGAAGAACCGTCAATGAAAACAATCTCTCCCCCTGCTAATGCGTTCTCTTTTATTCTACGGATTTCATCATAGAACTCTTCATAGTTTGCGCAATCGTGTACAGGCTCTCCTTCTGTGATTGACTGAGCTATAAACATGCTGGATTCACTATTTTACATCGAACTATTTTGATTGCTGGATTTGAGATAACTACCTCATAGGCAAAAGCCCTTTGAAAAGTCAGCGCGCCTTTCGGTTTTTCTAAAATGGCAAATAGTGCGTGGTCAACAAATAACATCATGGAGCATCCCATCACTATGCTTGTAGCTTTTTCTATGGCGAACGCGGCAGCTGCTAAACTTTTTCCGCATGGAAAATGAGCTCTCATTACTGGGTCTAAGATTCCACTGTAATATGCAAGGTGCTTGTACCCCAATGTGGTCCTCTGCGTGAGGACTGCTGTCATAACAGTGCCATCCATATGTATGAACAAGAGGAATTCCTCAGCATAATTAGGAATCCCTAAAACTGGTGCTGTACAAATAGCTTTTTTCAATTTGTCAAATCCTTCTTCCATTTCCTCAGTCCACACAATTTTTTCTTGCGTTGCCTGTGCTTTCTTTAGGTCCTGTGATAGAGGCCTTGTATACAAGCTGTAGTCAAAGACCCATTGTCTGACATAGTTACATAATCCCAAATATCTATGCATGTTTTTTATCGTGTGTGGCTTGGCTGTTTTTATAAATATTCTCAGCTCTTTCAGGGGTTCCTTCATATGAAATCAATTGGCCTATGTACCACACTTCTTGTTGTCAAAATTGTAACTTTTCCTTGTCAACCTTATATCCTTTCTCAGTAAGTATAATCATCAGCTGAACATAGTCGCGTCTGCACTCTTCCTCTGAGGTGGTGCAAACTAAAATGTCGTCTACGTATTGCAACACAACGCTTTCTAAAACAATATTGCTCAAGTCCATCTGAAGGACTCTATTGAAAATCGATGGGGACTCACAGTACCCCTGGGGCAAACAAGTGGTTTTCAGGCGAGTCTGTCTGAACGTAAATGATGTCAGATCCTGCAAGTCTTTATGCAATGGGATTGAGAAAAATGTATTTTTTTAGTCAATCACTGTAAAGTATTGTGCATCAACAGGTATGTTACATAGGATTGTAGATGGGTTAGAGACTAGAGGGAACTCGGCCTCTACAATTTGGGTTATCGCGGCGAAGGTCCTGTACTAAACGCCACAACCCCCCCTTACTTTTTTCCACAGGGCATACTGACGTATTACATGTTGACTCTGACGTCACTAAGATACCCTAGTCCATCATGGCGGAAATCGTCTTAAAAATACCTTCATATACCCCTGGAGACATGGGATATTGTTGTGCTCGAGGTAAAATTGCTCCTGGTTTTAATTTAATCTTCATTTCCCCAACCCCCTTATAGGGGCCAGTGGTCCATAATGAAACTGGTACTTTCGCCATGTCTTTGTCAAAATATTCAGGATGCTTTTGTGCTACCGTCATTCTCTGAGGAACTTCTCTTTTAATTTCTCTCACCCAATAAGTAATGCTCATCTCAAATATCACCTCATCATCAGATGGATGATCTTCAAACAGATCCTCATCAGTGACGTCAGTCAATCTGCAACCTTCTCCAATGGCGATTACTGCACACCATTGTCTGCCCTCATCATCACAGCCACCAAGCAAATCCATTTCTCCTCGCACAATGACTGCTTGTATCTTTAAGGCAAAGACTTGTCCCTTTTCTTCGAGCATAGGTATTCTTGGCCTAAATAGAAATTAATCAGGTGTTCTCATCATTCTGCCTGCTAGTCCTGGCAGCCATGACATCAGAATTTATTTATTTATTTATTTATTTATTAATTACATTTGTATAGCGCACAAACAGCCCATGGGCATCAAGGCACTGTTACTTGCAAGGAACTTAGTTACAAGGAGGGTACAGCTGGTAAATGCATTAGAAAGCGTTTGTACCCTGATACATGCATGGTACATAGTTGAAAGACGACAAATTACACAATACATTTGAGGTCAGTCAGGCTGGGTTGCTGATTGTGGCACATATTTATGCGAAGAGTACAGTTTTCATGGTTTGCGGAAAGCGATGAGAGATACTTCTCCTCGTAGGGTAGGAGGTAGAGCATTCCAGTGTGAGGGTGCGAGGTAGGGGAAGCTAGAGCCACCTGCTCTAGTTCTTTTTACCAAGGGTACAACAAGCATGTTGGTGTAGGGTGTTCTAGTTGGCCTTGCAGAGGATACAGGGTGGATCCTTTGTGATAGGTATTCAGATGCGGCGAGGTGGATGCACTTGTGGGTCAGAGTCAGAGCCTTAAATATGATTCTTTGTCTTATTGGGAGCCAGTGGGCTGATTTCCTGGCTGCGCTGATGTGCCCCCTTTTGGAAATGCCTTGGGCCGCGCGGAGCGCTTTGTTCCTGATGACTAGTAATCTATCCAGGTTTTTAGTGGAGGTCCCTAGGAAGAGTACATTGCAGTAGTCTAGCCTTGAGCATGTGACGGCTCTGGCTATGTTCGTGCAATTTTCATTAGATAGAAAAGGGCTGGCTGCGTTTATTAGTTTAGCATGGTACGCTGCAGTGGAGGCGATTGCGTTGATTTGTCTATTCATGGATAGGTTTGAGTCCAGCTAGACTCCGGGGGTTTTGACTGAGTCAGATACTAGTATTTTAATAGAGTCAATAGTGAAGTGACTGTACTGGATATCAATGTTTTTTAGTGTGTCTTGGGATCCTACCAGAAGGAGTTCTGTCTTGTCAGAATTGAGGCAAAGTCCGTTGTCTGCCATCCAAGCTTGGATGGTGTTATAGGTATTGTTGAGTCTGTGTCATAGTTGCCAGTGAGGGTGAGGAGAAGCTGTGTATCATCCGCGTAGTTAGTGTAGGAGATGCCCAATGCGTCGAGGATGCCCAATGTGGGCGAGTAAAGCTGTCATAGAGTGTGGGAGAAAGGCACGATCCTTGGGGTACTCCACAGAGCATGATTGTGGGTGAGGTGAAGGCCAGGTCAGAGAATACTTGCATGGTCATGTCTTGCAAGAAGGAGGTGATCCAGGCCGTGGCGTCGGGGGAGAATCTGGCAGTGGTGGAGAGGTGGTGGCAAAGGACGTTGTGGTCTACAAGGTCGTATGCTGCAGAGAGGTCAAGAAGTAAAAGCAGGGCTGGTTTGCCTAAGTCTTTCGCATCGTCCATCTGTTTTTTTAGTTCCAGTAGGGCGGTTTCAGTCCCATGCCGTGGGCGAAAGCCAGATTGGTGAATTCCTAGGAGTTTGTTTTCTTCATTGAAGTGTTGCACCAGCAGGTATGCTGCTTTGTCCAATATTTTGAGTAGGAAAGGGACGGTGGTGATAGGTCTGTAGTTGTTGGGAGATGTAGGGTCGAGCGTAGGTTTTTTTAAGAGGGGGGCGGTCCCAAGCTTCTTTGAGGCAGGCAGGCGAGGACTTTCCCAGTGGTAAAGGAGGCATTGACAAAGGCTTTTAGGAAAGGTGCATGTGTTTCAGTACAATCCTTAATAATTGCTGCAGGGCAGGAGTCTCCCTTGCAGTTGGATGGTTTTAAGGTCCTCATGAGGTTGATCATGTCTTGCTCTTGTACAGCCTTGAAAGAGAACAGCGGGGAGGAGTCCAGGGAGTGATAGGGGGTAGGGATGGGAGTATTGGGAAGTGTTTGTTTTGTTGATTGTATTTTAGTTTGGAGAGAGCTCAACTTGTTGCACATGGCAGATTGAATTTCATCGCACCATTTTTTGTCTTTGGTAAGATTCTGGGGGGAGGGGGTGGGAGTCTCTAGCTCTCTAAAAATAGAGAAAATGTCCTTAGTATTTGATTTAGCCTCAGAAATTCTGGATTCGAAGGACTTAGCCTTAGCTTGAATAATTGCTTTCCTGTACTCTTTAGCGCGAGTTTTGAAGTCGAGCTTGTCTTTATCAGTGCGGGAGGTTTGCCACTGTGTAAAGGGCGGCCCATTTTTACGTGCGGAGTATGAGGAGGTCAGGGGTGAACCAGATGTTGAAGTGAGTGGTAGGTTTGGATTTGTGGGGTTTGAGAGGGGCTATGGCATTGATCGCTGATTTGATAGCCGCATCATATGCTAGTGCGAGGGTTTCCGGGTCAATGGAGAAAGGTGGTTTGAACGCTGGGCCTTGGAGGTTAGGTAGTAGTCTTTCTTTGGTGAGTTGGCGGGAGCTTCTTGTGAGTGCTGGTGGCAGGGGCTGGGGTGGGGGAGAAGAGTGAAGAGTGAAGGGGCTGCTAAATGTGATTATGTGGTGGTCGGATCATGGGATAGAGGTGTTGCCAGTGATGGTTAATGGGCAGTTGTGCTGGGCGAACCAGTCCAGGGTTCTGCCCAGGGTGTGAGTGCGGTCGGAGATAGAGTTACTGAATCCAAGGGTCTCAAGGGCTGAGTTAAGTGATTTAGCAGCGGTGTCTATGGGGTCATAGAGGCCTAGGTTGACGTCACCGAGGAGGATGACTTTAGAGTGTTTTTTGAGGTTGTCAGAGAGGAGGTAGGTGAGAGAGGCCTGGAAGTCACCTAAGGGCCCTGGAGGGTGGTAAACAAGGTGTATGGCAATGGTGCAATTGGGGGAGAGTCCACGTTTGAGTTGGAGATAGTCACTGTTGTTGTTCATGGATTTCTCTATCTTTCTAACAGATAGGCGGTCTTTGGCTATTAGTGCTACGCCACCATCTTTAGATGCGAATGCGTACCCCATACTGAAAGATCTCTGGTTCTAATGGAATTGCTCTGATAGCTATTTGTCCTGCAAACACCATTATAATTTCTCACACATTTAAATAATGCATTCCTGGTGTTGAGCATACTATGCATTTGTCAGTAAACGGGATTGACATATTCAACTTGGTCATCAAATCTTGTTCTAATATATTGACAGGTGTTTGCCTTGAATAAAGCAGTGGCACCTACATGTCACATTCTCCTATAGAGACTGGTAGTTCTTCAGTAAAAGGAACTCTTCTTGTTGCTGCTGTGAATCCCTGAGTATTCATGGCATTGCCAGACATTGAAAACGTTCCCTCTCGTATATACGAGCGTGTTGCACCCGTGTCCGCTAAGAACAAAAAATTCTCGCCTCCTATACTGACGTCCACCCTTGGATCCTCAGGAGGGTTTGGAGTGACAAATAGTATGGAACACATTAGATCTCCCAGTGAGCTGTCCTATTGTGTGTACAGCTTTGTCCCATTATCCGTTAAAGGATTCCCGCCATTGATAGTGACACCCCCTACTCTAGGAATCATTACCTGCCCTTTGTTTGTGTTTTGCTGAAGCTGCATAGGTGATTGCTGTGACTGCCCTTGCCACGGGATACCTGCTATCTGCTTTGGTTGCAAGCCTTGCTGCACTCGTGCCGCTTGCTGCTGTACTGTTTCATTCTGAGCAAATCCATCTCCATTCTGCTGCAAATATGCAGGTGGATTTGACATCCCCCCTCTTGAAAACTGGCCATTTTGCACCATCCTTTGACTTCTACACGTGCAAGCAAAATGCCCTGTCATTCCACATGTCCAACATATAGACGGTGGTCTCCCAGCCTGCCCATTTTGCACATTCTGATTACCGTTTTACATATTCTGAAACCCACCTTGATTATTCTGAAAGCCTTACCAACGTCTGATGTCACCCAGATCCAAGGGTGCCATAACTTCTCCAGATAAGAGGCTACAATTTCGAGGCCATACCCAGCCAACTAATTGACACATAGCCCTAAAATACTGATTGATGGAAGGGAGGCAGGGTGAATCTTGGGACACCAGGCACCTGGGTGTCCATTCTGCATGCTGCTAATTAAAATGGGGATTTATGTCTAGGGATGTAACCTGCCCAATGACAATGGACCATGTAATCTAAGGTCCTATAGATCCTAGAACCATTGAGACGTCGTAGTTGTAGTGACGTCTAACATGCGTGATGTAGAGGGTTGGGCGTAGACGCCCACCCGATAAGAGTTATCCAATCCGCATGCTCTGTTACCATATACAGATATAACACCTATACTTAAGTTACCTTTCCTAACCAATTATATTGCATGACGAATTTGTAGAGTTAGACGTCAGTAATGAAGAGTTTTGCCTATAACTATTGCTGTTTGGCTAAAGTTTGAGGAAGTTGGAGCGAGACAGGAGATCTCAACGATGCTGATTCCCAATTGTTTCTCTGTTTGATGTACTTGTCATTAAACGGACTTCCCTTTGCCAAATTACTGAGTCCTCCTTATTGAGTCGTGTTGGAGTAAGTGAATCCTGCACCCCCATTCCTCACATGCTGCAGCTATCTTGTGTTACAGATGCTAGAGGGTGAGCACCGTCGGTGAATACCTCGCCCCTTAGTACACTTGGTAGCAGAGGATGGTTACGGCCATCAATTAAATATTATTGATTAATATAGTTCTAAGACACCTATAGACCGACGGCACGAAGTAACTCTGGGCCTTCAGCAATATCACAAGTCCTTTCGCCATTCCGGCTGAGTAGACTGAGAAGCTCCCCGTGTGTCAGTCTAGAAAAATGGACACCTCTCACGATTGACGGCAAACGTATTTCGGTGGCCGAAGGCCAACCGTCTCATGTACGAAACAATAGAAATACAGGTTTCCGAGTTTGACCAATGAACGGCCATTTTGATGTAGCAAGGATCGCCATTTTGTTTTCTAATGATTGCTCATTGTTTTCAGTTCAAATTGCTTCGCAGCACATTTCTGCTTACACTGCACGACTGTTAACATTGTTGTCTGAACATGAAAGGACAAGGCCGCAAGGCCGCGAGGCTAATAAGAGTTCGTTGAAACACAATGTAGGCAGCTCTGGGGAGGAATGCCCGGACCCCTCCCGAATGTAGCCTTGAAGCAGAGCCGCAGGGTATTTAATCATTTCACAGCTGCCAGCCAGTTTCGTTATATGGTAGAATATGTTAGAATAAAGCAGCTAAAGGCTTGAATTATGCTCTTCTTACGGCCCCCCTTTTCCGAGCCCTGTAGAGCGTGTCGGCTCCCAGGACACGAATAGCACCTCATAGATAGCAAGGTCTGGAATGTGACTCTTCCCCCATGTGTAGCTTGCTTACAAGAACAGAAGCACTGTGTTCTGTTCAACAAAGAAAAGATGTCTCCGCGCTTGCAAGGTTGCATATTGTTACTAGAATAGATATTTGAAGGTGTCGTATTCGTCGGAAGTGTCCATCATCAAACCGAGTTCAAAGAAACCCAACAAAGGGGGGTGTTAAACATGTAACAGCTGACTGTTTGATATGCATTTTGTATATATGTAACTGATGTACGTAATTCACTCTCTTGTGTCCCTCGAGGTCTAGAGATACACGTCGCGGGGCGTGAGACCGAGTTGGCCAACTGAGACTATTTGCTTTGCAATAAACCCTAGCTTTGGGAATACAACCTCGTGTCTGGGGTATCTATCGTGTGTGGTGACTTGCCTTGGAAGATGTTCGAACAAGCGAAGGACCCGCAGACTGGATATTAAATGTATGTACGGAGGGGGGTGAGACGCCTACCGCTCCACCAGCCCCGCCTGAGCTAGTCATCGAGGGAAGTAAGCCAGAGGGACTCTAACCGCTAAGAGAACTCAAGGCAGCCACAGGGTATAGTAATCCCGCATATGAGTCGCCTACGTACAGTAGTGACGACAATAAGGGAAAGGAACAGGAAAACAATCTTGCCTCCGCAGTCCCGAGGGACAAGGAGAGACACGAAGGTGAAAGGAAGGACCAGGCACAGAGGTGTGCACCCCCTGATAAGGAGAAAGAGGAAAAGAAACAAAAGGGAAACAGAGGTAGAGCTGATGAAATAACATTCGCAAAAGACGAATGGATGGGAGGACAGATATTGTTAAAACTAGATGGAAAAGGAAGTGATGATGTAAGACCGAGAGAGAGGTCTGATGAGGCGCAAAGGAGAGAGAGAGAAAAAGAGATGGAAATAAGGGATGAAAGGTTAAGAAGGAAGAATAGGCTGAAGTGAGAACAACTATATCGCGAAGAGCAAGAGAAACAGCTCGATCGCAAACAGAAGGCAGCCTACGACCAGTACAAACAGAACAAGCAAATGTTGGAAGAAGAGCAAAGGGTACGTGAGAAGAGAGCGAAGAGAAGAGAAGATGAGGAAATTAGGAGGGCAAAGGTACGCAGGAGTGAAAGGATGAGGGAAGTAGACAAGGCTAGAGAAGAAGTGAGGAAGTGCAAGGAAATCCATGAGGAAGCAGAACGTAAGCGCAGACAGAGGGCACGGGATCTTGAATATTTGGAGCGGGAAGTTAAAAACCCCAATCCTGTTGTAGAATGGGAGGACATAGAAGAATTATTTCCTGCAAACGACTCGATGCAAGGTGGCACAAATATTGAAGATGACTTCGACACCAGAAGCATCGGGTAAACGATTGATAAATATACGATGAGATGGGGCTAGAACAGATATCCTATGGGGGAAGGGAAGATGATCCCTTGGAGAGCACTCAGCTGTATGAGGATGCCACTCTAAGTAGTGGGAACAGGGGACTATCCCTAGACAGGCTGCAGATTGGGCAGAACGAAGAAGATGCAAGGAGGTGTGTAAACTGGGAGCATTCAGATTCTGACTCCGGTGGGGAAACGGAGGATGAGGCACACGAGGAAGGGAGACGGTGCGAAAAACGGCTCCCAGGAGACCGAGGGGTACAATGATTAGACGCTAGCGAGTCCACAACTAGGACACCGAAGTCTGCCGTGCAGTCCGGCTGACATGAAGGAACACCCCACGGCCAGAGGGGGACATCAGCTCCTGCCTATGCAGACCGATTAAGGGCATTGCCTGGTAGGCGACAAGGTGGGAATGCTACCCCAGCGGTAGACAGGAGGACTATGGGAAGAGAGAAGGAAGACTGCCCATTCCAATTCCCACTAATAGAAAAAGGTTGAGCACAACCACACTATATTCCATGGCCACACATGGATCGGGAAAACCTAAAAAACAAGCTTCCAATGCTGACTTCAGAGCTGGGAAGTGGATACATGAGTTGGAGAAAATGACAGGGGGTGTCAACTTAGCCATAGTGGACAATAAGGGCCTCCTGATCGCCATACTTGGTGAAAGAGCAGATGATGTATGGAAACGGGCAGAATACTCTAGGGTAACCATAATTGACACGTCCCATGACGGAGCGCCATTTAACAATTGTAGGGCAGCAGTGTGGAAAGCGCCACGAACGCTATACCCAGACACTTCTGACATGGGAGCCATAATGACTCGGAAAATGAAAGAGTCAGAGGATCCGTTGATTTATATCCAGAATTTTCAAGACGCATGGGTGCTCGAAACGCATGAGTCTTGAACGAAATCTATCCCTATATTCTACCATATATTGTGGCAAGGGTTGCCTGAAACGGTACAAAAACAGCTCAAGAAATTGGTAGGAATAGAAGCTAAACCTTGGGCTGAAATACAGTTAACTATTGCACACTACTGTAGATTGCTGCAGGAAAAGAACCGGAACAAGGAGGGAACTCATAAGGGTGAGCAGGCGAAGCTGGTGCAAAAGAAACTTTCAAAGTATGCTCTCGAGGGAGCCATGCTGGCAAACCCAGTTGAACCTAGCACACAATCAACAGCTAACCCATCCCAGAATAACCAGGGTAGCGCGGGATTCTACCCGAGGGGTAGGGGTTTCGGAGGAAGAGGATGGCAGAGTAATCCGGGAAGCTTTTGAGGTAATCAGGGAGGGTTTCGAGGTAACCAGGGAGGTTTTCAGACCAACCAAGGTGGATTTTAAAACACGCAGATGGGCAGTCCAGCTACGCCAGATGGACAGACCACCGCTAGTGTGTTGGCTGTGTGGAATGACAGGACACGTGGTGCGCATGTGCAGAAGCCAAGGCATGTGGCAAAATGGCCAAGGAATGCAAACATGCATGATGAATCAGCCTGTCGTCCCACAACAGGGCAGTGCACAAAATCACACTGTGCAGCAGCAGGCGCTAGGCTTCCAGCAAGGTGCTCAGCAAGTGGTTCAACCCTCGAACATGGGGAACTTGCCACAGGGACAATCTCAGCAGGCACCGCCACAAATGTCTCAGGGCACTAACTCTGGAGGGGGAGTCAACCCTGGAAATGGGGGAAATCCACAAGTATACAGTGGGCCGAACCTATATATGAAATAGGACATCTCACGGGGGACTCTGATGTGTTCTATCCTATCAGTGACACCAGACCCTAATAGGTAACCTAGGGTGAATGTTTTCATAGAGGGTAAAGAATATTCCTTCTTAGTTGACACGGGTTCGACGCGCTCGTGCATACGAGAAGGCAAGTTTACCTTGTCAGGCGAGGCAATAGATACTCAGAGTTTCACAGGAGCTCACAGAAGAGTTCCCTTTACAGACGTGCTCCCAGTCTCTGTGGGAGAGCGCGAAATGAATGTACCCTTATTGTATTCACGTCAGACCCCAGTAAACATCCTGGGTCAGGACTTAATGACTAAGCTGAATATGACAATCCCATTTACCGAGAATGGTATAGTGTGCTCCACTCCAGGTAGGCATCATTCAAATGTATGCATAATGATCAGAGCATATTCAGGACGTATAGCCATGAGAGCTCTACCATTAGAGCCAGAAGTCTTCGCATTTGGCGTGCGGGTGCTCATGCCGGGATTGCTAGACCTCGCTGATAAAACTATGAGGATTCCTGATGAGTTCATATTCAGACCCATGCACGAAGAGGAGGGACAAGTATTTCCCTTAATGATACAATCTGACGCAGTGCGAGGGAAAGTGGTAGTGGTCGAAGGATATGATGACGCAGGCAGACAATGGTGTGCGATTATCGCCAGCGAAGAAGGGTATCGAGTGACTGACATCACCGATGACGATCTGTTCGAAGAACACCCTGACCTAGAAGAGACAAGGGTGGAAGTGAGTCTCATATTTTGGGTCAAAATGATCAAACCGGAGGTGCCACAGAAAATGATGCTGGCACTGATGCATCCAGAATACTTCGAAGATGACATGGCCCAAGTGCCTGTCGCAGTATGGACTACAGGGCCTTATGACGTAGGCCTCCTGAAGGGCGCAGGTGAAGTGAAAATTAAATTGAAACCAGGAGCAATTTTACCACGAGCACGACAATATCCCAAGTCCAGAGAGGCAGATGAAGGGATCGCGAAGACAATTTCCGCCATGATGGAGCAGGGCATCCTAGTGACATCAGAATCACCTTGCAACACAGTGATTTACCCTTTCAAGAAATCAAAGGGAGGGTATTGGCGCTTAATCCAATATTTAAGAGCATTAAACGACATTGTCGAAGCTGAGTTCCCTCTAGTCCCTAATCCATCCACAATTCTATGTAACATACCCACTGAGGCAAAATATTTCACGGTGATTGACTTGAAGAATGCATTTTTCTCAATCCCGTTGCACCGTGACTCCCAAGATCTGACGTCATTTACTTTCAGACAGATGAGTCTAAAAAGCACGAGGTTGCCACAGGGATATTGTGAGTCCCCATCCATCTTCAATAGAGTCCTGCAGATGGACCTAAGCAATATTGCAGTAGACAGTATTGTTTTGCAGTATGTGGATGACATTCTGATCTGCAGCATCACTGAGGAACAATGCAGGCGCGACTCTGTCCAGCATCTAACTATCCCGGGTGAGAAAGGATATAAGGTAGATAAGGAAAAGTTACAATACTGTCAGCAAGAGGTGCTGTACATTGGCCAGCTAATCTCACATGAAGTGAAAAAGGTAACCCCAGAAAGGGCTGAAGCTATCATGAACACAGCTAAACCGCTCACGATAAAGCAAATGCAGAGCTTCTTAGGCCTGTGCAATTATGTCAGAGCATGGGTCTTTGACTACCGCTCATATACCAAGCCCTTGCTTCAGGTCCTAAAGAAGGCCCAGACGACAATGGAAAAAATCAAATGGACTGAGGCAATGGAAAAGGGGTTTGCAGAACTCAAGGGGGTGATTTGTAAGGCCCCAGTTCTCGGGATTCCTAATTATGCAGAGGAATTCTACCTGTTCTCACATACCGATGGCAATTTTATGACAGCAGTGCTCGCTCAGCGAACCTCACTGGGGTACAAGCCCTTAGCGTATTACAGCGGGAGTCTGGACCCGGTCATGAGAGGCCACTTCCCATGCGAACAAAATCTTGCTGCCGCCGCATTCACCATCACAAAGGCATCAACAATTGTAATAGGCTGCTCCATGACTTTGTACATCGAGCACTCATTATTCGCCATACTAGAGAATCCAAAGTGCACGCTGACATCACAGAGAGCATCCGTCTATGAGGTGATTATCTCTAACCCATCAATCAAAATAGTTCAATGTAAAACTGTAAATCCAGCCACGTTCATAGCAGAACCAGTCACAGAGGGAGAACCTATGCACGACTGTGCGAATTATGAGGAAATCTATGATGAAATCCCCAGGGTAAAGGAAAATGCCCTGCAGGTGGTGAGATTGTGTTCATTGACGGTTCATCAAGAATCGATCAAGAGGATGGACTGAGGTATACAGGTGTGGCCGTGGTAAAACACCTAGCGAATGGAGAGTTTCAGGTACTCGTCAGTGCGTGAATGCCGTCTCACTATTCTGAGCAAGCTGCAGAAATATTGGCGCTGATACTCGCCATTGAGAATCATGCAGACCAGGAAGTAACGGTGTACAGTGACTCTGCCTATGTGACATCTACCGTGCCCGCAGGCTTAGCACGCTGGAAAAGGAGGGGCTCCCGCCGAGCGGATGGCACGCCAGTGCAACATGCAGCCTTATTGGACAGGTTGATAAGAGCACTACAGCTCCCAGTGGCGGTCGTGAAATGCGCCGCCCACACCAAATGGACAGATTTCATATCAGGTGAAAACCATGAAGCGGACACGGAAGCCAAGCGCATGGCATCCAAGAATGAAACAATCATGGACGTGGAGGTGGCACGTACCCATGAGCGTATGATGATAGCACGAGCCACACCAGAGGCCTATAACAACATGGGACAGACTCAGCTAATAGAACTGCAAGGAGAGGCACCTCAGGAGGAGAAGAATTTGTGGAAGCGTTGAGGGTGTTCCTTAAACCCCTCTGACAGTTTGTGGAGGCAAGACAGCACTGGTAAAACAGTAATGCCTGTCGCCCTACTGAAGGTAGCATTGGAGCAGTTACACTACCCTATACATATGTCAAAAGAAAATCTTGCTGCAACGCTCGCAGAAGACTGGTTTACACCAAATTTGGCAGAGCATGTTGCGTTCTTCATGGTGAACTGCATAATCTGCCAGCAATTCACCGCTGGGCACACTTTAAAGGTAGTGGGAGGAGTTATCCCCCAGCCAAATGGGCCATTCCAGCACTTGCATATCGACAACATCGACATGATTCAAGTGTGCAATGGGTACAGGTATTTAATTGTGGTGGTGTGCCCATTCTCTAGATGGATAGAAGCAGGTCCCTGTGCACACCCAGACTCTACCTGTGCTGCCAAATTTCTAGTGAGGGAAGTGTTCCCTAGATGGGGCTGTGCGAGGTAATGAGGTCAGACAACGGGGCTCACTTTGTCAATGCAGTTTTCAAGCAGATCAGCTTGTTGCTTGGTATAAAGCATAAGTTCTCATCGGCGTATTATCCGGAGGGGAATGGCATATGTGAGCAGCTCAACGGCCTGTTAAAGGAGAAGATAGCCAAGTTGAAGCTCACATTAAAAAAAGGATGGTTGCACTGTCTACCACTGGCATTGTATGCACTTCGGAACCAACCCGGCTCCGACCATCATCTCACGTCGCACGAGATAGTCACTGGCATAAGGATGAGGATCCCTCTTACCCCCCAAGATAGAGCTAGATGTGATGCCCAGCCAACAAAAGAGGTCTTGGGGACAGAGAAGCGGGATTACTTGAACTGTATGACATCCAGCATCTCTGTCATTTCAGGCCAGCTGCAGCGATGGAGAAAAGGGTGCAGCACAGCACAAAACACAACAAGTGCTGAAACAGACACCACGCAAAGTCTACGTGCGCCTCTCATCTTCCCTGGTGATGCAGTGCTTGTAAGGACCTTTACAAGAAAGAGGTGGGACGAGCCACGCTTCAATGGCCCTTTCATCGTGGAGGACTGCACTCCTTCAGACGTCAAAGTCCAGGGCAGAAGGGCATGGCTCTTCCTGAATGACATTAAACCTTATATAGGAGATAGCCCTCCAGCTGCATCCAACTGCGAAGAAACCATAGACAACGGGGAAGAACCTCAGCACGTGCAGACAAGATCTATGGCGAGGAAAAAGGACGCATGAGCGACAAAATATAGACAAAGGAACTCTGTTTTAAATTTAACAAGACATTTCCTCAAACCAGAGAAAGGTGATAAAGAACAAAAACGGACACTCTGTGCATCCTAGTTGCAGGGTAAAGTGAAGCGCATCTAGAGCCACAACAACGTTGATGACATGAACTTTTGAATCAAATTACCCAAGCAATGTGAAAAACTAAGACTCTGATAACCTACAAAGAAGACATTTTCTGAGAGCTTGACACAGTATCCTGAAGCAACCAGTATTAAGACTTTGTTCATGAATCTAATGGTAGCTCCCAGCAGAAATCACATGTGGGATGTGCTCACCTACTTCCAGCTGGTGGTAATATCATATCCATCGCTCATAGGGAGAGAAACCAGTGTCACAGACTTTATTCGAGAACCTTTGAACAAGAAAATAATCTCCCAACTGCTGACTGTCATTGCGGAAGCCTTCGCCGAGCTGCCTGAGCACAGTGAGAAGGACACAATGCTTCCACCACCAGCAGACATTGAAGAGCTCACCTTCACTTTGTTCTTTCGAATAATTGAGAAATGCCGGGACTCGTCCGGAGAACAACTGACACACGCACATTCATCAGAGATCCAAGAAATTTAGAACGTTTAAACTAGCTGTGGACTAAGCTAAACTACTTAGTGGTGATCCATGCAACAGGGAAGTGCAGAGACTGTTCAAATCAAAAGAAGAGCGTGTGATCAGGTCCTAGTAAAACTGGACAAGTGTCCCTATCGCCCGAGGACACCCAGCTGGCCCATAATGTCCTATTCAGACTAGTTACAGACTATCCGGAAATGGTGGGGAAGCCTACAGATGTTGACGTTGTCACCTTCCTTAGAGATCCAGCCAATACCCCACACATGGGCACTCTCCTCCACGGAATCATGCTCCAGGTGGAGCTATCTAACTTCCAGCGAGAATATTTGAGAAGATTTCAGTGAGACTTTCTGCCAAGGGACAGATCCAAGGGACAGAGATACAGTTCTTCCATTTCCATCATGGGAAAGACCGAGAGAAAGACACATAGTGCCTTATTTTCCACCGAAGGACAGATCGAAAAGAGCAGAAACGGGAACTACACAATCTTATTTTTCTTCTTGCTTTTCTATTTTTTCTTATTTTTCCATGTTTACTTTTATTTTTGTTTTTATTTTTACAGCATTCTATTTTTGTGTGATTTTTTAGCATCTTTTCATTCCTTCGTATTGCACAGGTTCCAACATGTCCTCAGGACCAAAGCAAATTTGAGAAGTGCAGTGCCTAGTAATTATCATTGTCTCTCTGTAGTTGACTATCAGAACTGCTTTCTTTATTGGTGCACGAAGCGTCCCAATTTCAGTGCATCCACCAGATAATGAACGTCTGGGGCCTACGAAAGCACCCAGACCCTATATAGTGATCCCAGTTCCCAGAAACACTGATGGTAAAACAAACGAGATAAAATTAAATGTAATTAGCAGTGATTCATACACACTTGAGGTAATGAATGAAGAAAAAGGCTGGAGACAGGGTCAGCACGGAGTGAATGAAAATGTAGCACTGACCACTGCACACACACACACACTGAACGTACACAAACAAGGGCATGTGTCAATGGCAACAGGGCCTCAAACAAGGGCAACAGAGAAGGGGAAACTGCCTACAGAACGAACAGCTCCAGAAAATAGTGGAAGTAACCAAGAGGAGCCAAGCGAGAAACCAAAGAGAGAGGACATAGCAAAATCCCTCAAAAGAACAGAACTAGCCACAAAGGAAATTACAGAGAAAACACAAGTGCTAATGGATCATCTGTTCCCATTCATAGTCAGAGCTAAGAAACTACACGAGGAGCTGAAAATTAGAACTACAGAGACTATAGCAGCAAGCACGCCAGCTCCAACGCAAGGAACAAGCATCAGGCCTACAACACAGCCACGCGTTGGGAGGCTGGTGGGTCAATCGTGGTTAGAGGAAGTCTGTGACAGACTATAAAAGGGAAGGAAAGGAAACAAAAACCCTTCTCCTACCACAGCGATACAGCGAAGACAACCTGCTCCACTGAGACACCCATAGAGGTAAACCAGCACAGACGCATTTAGAGACATAGTCATAGCAAACTACAGAAAAACGCTAAGAATCAAGAGAGCCCGCATGAAGATAACAATGAACTTAACAATTACCTGGACAGCACAGCCCATCTCGGAAATAACATATGGTATCAGCACATGAAGGAAGTAGGACGAAGGCAATCAGAAGGAGAATGCTTCCTCTGTGCTCTTCTACCATACCGGCATGGGAAAATCCAAGATCTTCATGGCTTTAGAAATTGATGTACCCACAGCACACTTTATTTCACACGTTGCAATGTGCAACACCAGAGGACAATTTATGGGAAGGGACGCCTCGTTGATATGGGCCAACGAAAAGGATTTCCCAGATGAAGATGGCTACGTCCAGGACATTAAAACAAGAAACAGGGCGCACACCAAGAATTATGTGATCAGATACGAGAACCCTGGTGTCAAAGGATCAGGGATAAGATGGGAAATAAACCTGAGACTGAACGTTCAAGGAAAAACTGCAGAAGAGGCTCAAATATGGAAGAACATAGGCCAAATGCAGATTTGGGGGACAATGGTTTCCCCAGATGGATGTAAAGAAGGAGTAGTAATCTCCCGAGCTTGGATGATCCTTGGAGCCTGCCAAGAAGCAATGAGAACTCACAGAAGTTATGCAAACCTCTATGGCCGAAACTGGTAAGAATGCTAACATGGGTCGAAGACAGAGGAGGACCCCTGCAAATAGTACCACTGGAAAGCCCAAAACTATGCTTCAGAAGTAATGGCACGAGGAAGATGGGAGAGAATGTAAACTGCGGTTGAATCTTTGAAGCCTCAGGAATGACACAAGGAACCGCAGTTGGCATGGACCACTATTGGGCGTGTGGATCCAAGGCATACATAAGACTGCCAAAAAACTGGGAAGGCATATGCACACTGGTGAACGTCCATGTTCCTGCTCTAGTGATCCCAAAAAACGACCTGAATTTGGACAATTTCCCAAAAGCAGATGCTTATCTAAGGAGAAGGAGATCTGTGGAACTGGTATCCAGAATGAAGAGAGAAAACTACTTTTCTGCCAAATCAGAAGAGGCATTCCATGCAATCCCATACGGATACAGGCTGTTCAGCCTCACCTCAACAGTGTTCACCACGACGCTCTTGCCACACATCCAAATTGGAGTGAATGCTAAATGGTTGCAGATAACCAGATGGGAGTTATTGCAGACCATCAACTCTACCGTAAAAGGGTTCAACGCAATCAAAGAGGAGCTAAGAGCAATTCGATTGATGACCCTCCAGAACAGGTATGTGCTTGACATGATCACAGCAATGGATGGAGGTGTTTGCGCAAAAATTGGGGAATCATTTTGCACATTTACACCATCGCTTGATGAAGAAAATGGACCTTTAACAGAATCCATAAGTATGTTGACAAACCTAAAGAACCAGATGGTAGACGAAACAAGTGGAGGATGACAGCGGGTTTGAAGCCCTGTTCTCATGGGTCCCACAATGGAGGGCGGATATATTCAAGTTTCTGGGAGCCTTACTAGCAATGGTACTGCTAGGATTCTGTGTTATTAAGATAATCATCACACAGTGCCAGAAAACTGCAAAGAAAGCCATTGGGATGAAAATAATGGTCGACGTCGAACCAGGATGGAAGCACAGAGATCTGACTGATGAAGAAATAAGAGACTTTGTGAAGGCCAGTGAAGAAGGTATGAAGGGAAATGGATCTACTGCAGTCCAAATGGACAATGCCAGCTAATGACGTGGAACAAAGATGAACATGTGAAAACAGCAGGAAGTTTGAAAGGCGTGATAAAAATATGGACTCCAAGGACGCACATGTTCATGCCGTCATGTACCAACCCTGAAGACAATGAACAAAACACTGAAGAATCAAAGGAAATAAATACAAAGGATGGAGCAGAAGTGGTCAATGAACCGACCAGAGGGGGGAGTGTAGAGGAGGTTCCAGACATGGCCTGCACCCCTGCCTCTCGTTTCGATGTACCAGGAAAGTACTCGCCAAGGTATGTGACGTATGAAGAGCAAATGAACCAACAAAGAGCTACACTGGGACTCTGTCCAGTGTACATCAGAAGAGCCATACCTATTGAAGCGCCCATAACCAGACAACCCTGGGCAGCATGGTACCCTATCAGACAGCCATAACAGCCACTGATACGAAACAATGAGTATTTACAGAATGTCCATGAGGAGACACAAAGAGCCGTGATGGAAGGCTAATGGTAATGACACGAGGGCCTGAGTAGACTCGCATATGACCGAAGGTAACATGCCAGTGCGAGCAGCCTCGAAACCAGATTAAAGAGACATGAAAGGGGAAATGATGTTGAAACGTAAGGAAACGTTGCTATAAGGCAAGATGGAAGAAACCAACTAGTTAATGTATGTAAATAGGCTTGGAACACAAGAAGCTAAGAAAACGATACGACTTGCAATGCTTAGTAGAAGAATAGAGTGGCAAGCGCCAACCATATATCTACCTCAATAAGGCACATTATACAAGTGCGACTCCATTTTGTTAAGCAGAAGTATGCCCTGGAGGCCAGAGGCCTACTAGGCCAGGTTTCATATTCCAGCTGAAGCCAGGAAGAAGAGCAGAATCGAAACTCAACAAAGAACAGCTCATGCCTGGGAATTCGAGGTCAAACCAAGGAAAGGGGGAGAGCAGCAACCTTGGAGAATCGAAACTCCAGGGCATACCAGCCTGCCCCGTGAAGGTCAAGATAAGGGGGGCCCAGGCAGGTGGTGAGACTAAAGATGAAACAAATACATGAAAAGCTTGAAACTGAAGCAGATTCACGGTGAACAGACATGTGACCAGTCAGGCGTGAAGAATTACCAACGTCTGATGTCACCCAGATCCAAGGGTGCCATAACTTCTCCAGATAAAAGGCTACAGTTTTGAGGCCATACCCAGCCAACTAATTGACACATAGCCCTAAGATACTGATTGATGGAAGTGAGGCAGAGTGAATCTTTGGACACCAGGCACCTGGGTGTCCATTCTGCATGCTGCTAATTAAAATGGGGATTTATGTCTAGTGGTGTAACCTGCCCAATGACAATGGACCATGTAATCTAAGGTCCTATAGATAATAGAACCAATGATACGTCGTAGTTGTAGTGATGTCTATCACGCGTGATGTAGAGCGTTGGGCGTTGACGCCCACCCGATAAGAGTTATCTAATCCGCATGCTCTGTTACCATATACAGATATAACACCTATACTTAAGTTACCTTTCCTAACCAATTATATTGCATGACGAATTTGTAGAGTTAGACGTTAGTAATGATGAGTTTTGCCTATAACTATTGCTGTTTGGCTGAAGTTCGAGGAAGTTGAAGCGAGACAGGGCATTGCAACGATGCTGATTCCCAATTGTTTCTCTGTTTGATGTACCTGTCATTAAACAGACTTCCCTGAGTCCTCTTTATTGAGTCGTGTTGGAGTAGGTGAATCCTGCACCCCCATTCCTCACATGGTGCAGCTATCTTGTCTTACAGCTGCTAGAGGGTGAGCACTGACCTATGGGCCCGTCAATGAATACCTCGCCCCTTAGTACATATCCACTATTGTTTTAGTCGAACTGTCTTTGGTTATTCACCTGTGGCATGTTCACTGCCTGCTGTGAATTTGTTCCATCTAGATTAGTTACCATCGCCCCTTCAATGGGGTACTTGGAGAGTTTTTTTCTGCACCAACTTTGCCTCATCGCCTTTCCGAGTATCATCTTTTTTGCGATTCTTTTCCTGCAAAAGTCTGAATAATGAGCAAGGGTCAGCTGGATTTCTCACCATGGTTTAGCTTCTATACCCACTAATTTCATGAGCTGCTTCTTTACTGGCTCTGACAGCCTTTGGCATAATATATGATAGAACACTGGTATAGATTTTCCCCAAGATTCGCGCATTGCCAAAGCCCAAGATTCCTGGAAATGTTGAATGTAAACTAACGGATCCTCTTCTTCCTTCATCTTTTTTGTCATTATAGCTCCCATATCGGATGTGTCCGGATACAATACTCAAAGCGCTTTCCAAATTGCCGCCCTACGGTTAGTAAATGGCGCTCCATCGTGAGCTGTGTTAACTGTGGTCACACCAGGGTATCCTGCCCTCGTCCATGCATCATCAGCTCTCTCACCAAGTATGGCGATTAGAAGACCCTTAATGTCACCTATAGCCAATGTATTTCCTCCTGTCATTTTTTCTAATTCATGTATCCATTTCCCAGTGCCAGAAGTTAAACTTGGGAGTTTGCACCTCAAATTATCTCTAACCATTTGGGGCCATGGTATATACTAAGGTCTCGTTCTTCCTTTTTCTAGCAAAGGAAACTGCGAGGCTCTAAACTCATTCTCATCTCTCATCATTTGTCTTTCCACCGCATGGGTAATGTTACCACATCTCCGTCTACCTGGCAATGATCTTAACCTGTTTACATAAGGTGGTGACACCCCCCTCTCACCATGGAGTTGTCCCCTACTTCGGTCTGACTGTGTCAATGGCTCTGATGCCTTGGATACATGTAAGTTTTAATCCAACCATCTTACTCCCTTATCCATAGGAGAGCATTCCTCTGGATCACATGCGTCATCTCTCTCTTCCTCATGGACGGTTTCCCTTTCCTCATCTGACATTTCCTGTGCCCAACTTGTGCAACTTCTCTCGTCTTCATTTCTATTCAGAGTCAGTCTGTCTACCGAAAGCTCCTTATGTCTTTCACTACATGAGGCTTCCTCTGTGTCGTATAACTGAGTGCTCTCGAGACAATAATTTTTTCCCTTCCCCTGTACTTCCTTCTGAGCTCTCATGTCATGGTATACTTTATCGATCGCTTACCCAATGCTCCTAGGGTCAAACTCGTCTTCTAGATTTGCTCTAGACGTGCCTGGTAATGACTCGTATTCAGAAAAAAATCCTCTTTGTCTTCCCATGCTACTTTTGGATCAGGATTTCTTACTTCCTTCTCCAAGTAGTCGAGATCGGGTGCTATCTGTCTTCTTTTTCGTTCCATATCCTCATCCAATTCTCTTCGTTTTTCGCTTCCTCTTTAACTCTGTCTTCCTAATTCTTTTTAATATAATTTATTTAATTTGCCCTTTGTATTTCTTCATCCCTTTGTCTCTGTATTCTTTTTTCTCTTAACTTTTGCTCTTCCTCTTCTATTCTTTTCCTTTCTAGCCCCTACTGTTCATCAGTATATTGTCACATTTTCTTTGCTCTTCTGCTCTCTCTTGTTTTTTAGCTTGTTCATCTTGATATAACTGCTCTTGTCTCTGTCTATCCTTTCTTTTCGCTCCTTCATCTGTCAATCGTTCTTCTCTTTCTTTGTCTTTTTTATCTTGTTCGCCTTGATCTTCCCTTTGTCTTACATCTTGAATGCCTTTATCATCAAGTTTAAGTAAAATATGACCTCCCATCCATTCGTTCTGTAAGAGCGTTATCTCATCAGTTTTATCTCTTTCTGCTTTCCATCTCTTTATTTATCTTCCTATATTTAGAGATGTGCTTGCTCGATCACTTCTTTCATTATCGCGTCTCTCCTTGTCCCTCTGGACTTTAGAGGTTGCCTCTTTCTCAGTATTTTTCTCTGGGCCCTCGTCACTACTTTGCGTAGGTGAACAATAAGCTGATTGCTATATCGTGCCGCTGTTTTAAGTTCCCTTAATGGGTATAACCCATCGTCTTTTTTAGTCTCGTCTTCTGTTTAAGACGGGTCGGGCGGAGCATACATTGAGTATGCAATCTAAAGGAGGCTCCTCCTCCTTCTCTTGTTGGTACATTTTCCAAAGTTCTAAGCTTGCTAGGCGCTTATCTAGCTTCTTCCCAGTATATGCTGCATGCAAATATGTCGTCATGTGCTGCAGAACTGTCTTCGATAATGAGCCGCCTTGCGGCCATGGCATAAACATTTTATCTGCGGTTCCTTTAATCCATTCTGCACTGTATTGTCTAAGTTTAGGTGGATGTTACGGCAACTGCTTGCAGAGATGCACCAGTGGCGTACCCTCCTCTATTCTTAACCCTTCACTCTTTCTTTGCTAACGCTCGCTTGTTTTTAATCACAGATTTAAAAATACCTCTCAGGAAAATAAATCAATATGAGCGAGCACCAATTGTCGCAAGCTCCAATCCCGTAAATCACAATTTTTACTTAAATCTTAATAAAAAACAACCATCAATTACAATTAAAAAAAATAATCAATTTCTATTTTCTCAACTTCGTGCTTCTCTATCGTAACATTTTTTTCTTTAACTATGATGTCATCATTCCTTAAAAACCACATAAAACAGACAAACTTGACCGGTCATATAAATCTCCTACGATCTTTCCCTTAAGACTCGACTTGCCCTCTAAAAAATACTTCAGACGAAGTTTAAATTAACCTCTTTGAAACCGTCTTTAATCGGTTCCATCTCCTAATGTTCCACTACGGGACTCTGGGTTCAAATTTCTTCTAACGTTCTTTAAAGTTCTTTAAAACTTCGGTATGGGCATATCCTCCTTATCGTGGTCCCTCACGATTTTTATTTACTATATTTCTAGGCCACACTGAAGTCACTATCTTATTCCCCATATACATATATTTTACACTCTTACTCTCACGTCATATTTATTGCACCTCCCTCCGTTACTCTCTTTTATTTGCTGTGCATGCATCAATTTGCCATACTCCTTAGTTTTTTTTAGTCACCATTTGCATGTTCGTCTTCTGACCCTTATTACCGTCTCTTCAAGCTGCTTTCCTATCTGCTTCTCCTAGATGTGGGAGTGGTTTCTATACAAACTAGGGGGCCAGTCACACCCTCCTTGCAAGGATTTTGTTTCTCCGATTATACTAACCACTATCTATGGGAAGCTTCACGACCTCTAAGCCAAATGGTAAAAGTTGTGCGATATTGCTGAGACTCTAAGGTTTAATTATGTCAACGGCCGATGATTTATATTATCTAACCATCCTCTCTCTGCTCCCAAGTGAGCTGGGTGAATCAAAACAGCCCTTTAAGATGAGTAGCAATACCCTGGCGATGGATGGGGATGCAGAGTTTATTCATACATCAATAATCAAGACGACTCCGGTAGTTTGGCAAAAGGATAACTGTTTTAATATCAATTTATCTAAAACAGGGAGTACAGCAAACATCAACGAACTCGCTCGATCCTCTTACTCAATGCATTCTAGAAAAAACTAAGGTTTTATCCTACAAAATCATCATCACTGATGTATTGACCTGCGTCACTTACCAACGTCATTTTATGTGGCAAACTACAAAACCTAACGGAGGGAGTGATAGGCTCTAAGTGAATATCTAAGTATAGGTTCTATATCAGTATAGAACAGTGGAGGAAGGTGATAGGATACTTAACATCAGGTGGGGCAACTAAGCCCTCCCCTCAAAATAGCCACTATGAACGTCACTAAATACTCAACATCCCGTTGGCTACACAAACTATAGTACCCTTAATTCACCGGTTCTCTACAATTGGTTGGCTTCTTACCCCCGTCAGTGCTTTTCCACCAACGTCTAGCAGCATACGGACTGAACATCCAGGTGCGGGGGAGCTCATTTTAACACTAACTTCCCACCAATTAATGTATCCATCCATCATTTCCTCAATGGTCCAGTGTCAATTAGTGCTTTGAAGATTGGCCTTGAGTTCGTACTGTGCTCTGAACATTTTAAGGAGTGTGGGCTCAGCCTGCAATCGTGCGTAGGTGTGACCACCTCGATTGTCCGACTTCCTTCTTCCACGTGACTGGACACCATGAAATCGAGCTTCTGGTGAATTTAAAATAGTAATTTTAATAGACCTCTGACGCTATTGTTTTTGTGCATGCCTTCAGAACAGGAGTTCTGTTCTTTCACACGATTTGTATCCAATGTCAGTTTGCTCCAGTTTGATAAGACCTTGGCTTTCTTGGCTCAGTCAACTCCTTCTGCAGAGATCCATTTTTGTAATTTAATGTGCTTTTTAACTGCGACACACTTAAATGAGGCCTTCTTGCTTTTCTTCAGTACTGCTTGTAATGCGTAGTAGAAACATGCATCCTTTACTCGTCCATATGGATATATATATTTATATATATATATATGTTGGCGCTTGCCGTGATCTATCTATTAAGCATAAGTTTAGCTTCATGGTTACTTTGCGGCCTGCGCTTCTGTTGCATCTGTACATGTTTAGAATAACTAAATATCTTCATCAGTTCTGCGGCATAAGCTTATTCACCTTGATTCCAAGATGTCACTTATCCTTGGTGCTTTCTTGATACCTTGTACTCCGGAGACCCCCGGCCGGCCCATAGAGCCGAGGTTTGCTCCAAAGTACTTTAAGACGAGATAGGTGCACCCTTGAGATGGATGGGGGTGCAGATTTATTACTCCAACACCAATCAATAAGGACAACTCAATGGTTTGGCAAAGGGAATCCGTTTAATGACAAGTACAAAAAACAGGGAGTCATGGAAATCAGCAGTGATGTGATCGTTGTTCTCGATTCAACTCCAACGAACTTCATACAAGTTGTAACATTTATACACAAAACCCGTCAATATTGAAGTGTAACACTCAAAAGTTAATATGCAATTCTATTGATTAGGAAAAGGTAACTTTAATATAGGTACTTTATCTGTGTATGGTAACGAAGTAAGGGGATTGGGTAAACACTGTCAGGTGGGCGTCTAAGCCCTTACTTCAAAATGACCATTGTAGACGTCACCAAAAGTACAATGTCCTATTGGTTCTACGAACTATAGGACCCTAGATTATTTGGTCCATTGTGATTGGGTTGGCACCAACACCATGCATATTCTTCCACTTCGCTTAGCAGCACGCAGAATGGACAGCCAGGTGCGGGGTGCCCTTTAGTTACCCAGCCTTTCTCCAATAATGGTTACAATCAATCATCGCTTCAGCAACTATGTGTCAATTATTTCACTGTGGTTGGCCTCGAAAATGCCTCTTCTGTCTGGAAAAGTTCTGATATCTCTATCTGGGCGGATGCCAAGCGTAGGTGTGAACCCGTGCTTCCTCTCGCTCGGCTGGTCACATGCTTCCTGCACCGCAAATGTGTCTAGTTTCTCTCAATTTGTGTGTTTGATTCTTATTTAGCTTGCCACCTGCCTACGCCTCCTTATCTTGACCTTTCAGAGACAGGATATTTTGTTCTTAAGTTTCAATTATATGTAGCTACTGTTCGCCTCGTCTGCTGGTATGACCTTGGCTCTCCTGGCATGAGTTGCATCTGTCGAGTTTCGATTCAGCCGTCTCTTCTCGTTTTGCTAGAATGTGAATCTCTGGTCATTCGGCCTTTAGTAACCTGGGTTGATTCTGCTTCGTTTGCAAAGTGGAACATACTTATAATAACGTACTTCGATTGAGGTAGATTTATGTATAATGGCACTTTCCGCACTATTCTTCTACTTAGCATAGCAAGCCATACTGTTTCCTTAGCTTTCTTGCGGTTCCAAGCATATGTACAGGTGCAAACTGATAGACTGTATTCATTTTGCTTACAGCTTAACTCTCTTACGTTTTTGATAGCATTCTTTCACTTTAGGTTCACAATCTCTTTTTTCATGGTGTTTCGTCTCTTTGTGTCATTCTCGGGTCGTCATTTCTTCTATCTGTGAGTCCGTCCTGGTCCTCGTGACGTCACCATTCGTCTTCCATTAACATCTTTTTGGTTTCTTCCAGGTCTGTACTTAGGCAATCTCCACTTCGTCTCATTTGCTGGTAGGGTTGTCTTAATGGATACCTACCTTACTGTCCATTGTTTTCTTTGTATCGGTACTTCAATAGGCGTTGTTCTACTGATAGGTACTGGGCAGAGCCCCACTGCGGCTCTCTGCTGGTTTATTTGCTCATCATACGTCACATATTTTGGTGTGAACGTTCCTGGTACTTCAAAATGGGCAACTGGAGTGCAGGCTTTATTTGGGACCTCCTCTACAACCTTATAGGATTTTTGCATTCTCTGGTCTCTATATCTCTTTTGTGTGAGTCAGTTCAGCTCTGTGTGACGTCACCATTCATCTTCGTTATTCATCTGCTTCGCTTCTTCAGGAATTTTATTCAAATGGCCATCATATTTTCCTGTATTTAGGTATGGTTTTCTCAATGGGTACCTTGCCTCCCAGATTTTCTTAGGTACGGGTATTCTTATGGGTACTGCACAGAGTCCACGCTCTGCTCTCTGTTGGTTCAACTGTTCAGCATACGTCACATACTTTGGTTCCCATTTGATAGGTAATAGAGGCGGGGCAGTTGGAGTGGGGGAACCTGGCTCCTCATCTACACTTCTGTCCTTATCCTCCTTGTTCTTTCCTCTGCTTTTGACACGGTCAATCACGCCATCCTGATCACTCATCTCTGTGAAAACTTGGGCATCACTTATCAGGCCCTGGAGTGTTTGACCTCCTTCCTCATGGACCGACCCTTCAAGGTCTAACTTGGGTCCTTTCTCCCCACCAACTCTCTCGTCATGTGGTGTTCCTTAGGGCTCTAACCTCTCACCCTGCCTCTTTAATGACTGTGTGGCCCTTCTGGCCCAACTTATCTCTATCTTCTCCCCTAACTTTCAGTGTTTTGAGGATGACACTCAGCTCTCCTTCAGGCTCCACTCAGGCTCCTCTCCTCTCTCACTCATTCGTGACTGTCTATCCGTGATCCAGGATTGGTGCGCCTCCAATGATCTCTTCCTTAACACCAGTAAGACTGAGAGCCTTCTCATTGGGACCCCTGCTCCAGCCTTCCCTCTCTCACTCTGACCGCCCTCCTTGGGCCCTCTGCCTTTGCCTTCCTGTGAGGCAAAAAACATTGGCGTCATTTTCGACTCCACTCTCTCCTTCTCTCCTCACATCACGGACCTTGCCAAGAATGCCACTACCAGCTGCACCTCCTCAGAGGTATTCTTCCTTTCCTCTCTTTCCCCCAGCGGCTCACTGCCTACAGAGCCCTGGTTCTCAAGGCTGGACTACTGCAACAGCATCTTTCTCAATCTTCCTTCCTCTACTCTCCGCCCTGTGCAACTAATCCAGAACAGGACCTCAAGGCTTATAATTGACCTCAAACACTGTATGTCTCCAGCCCTGAAACCTCTGCACTGGCTCCCGGTCGCTACAAGAATCAAGTTCAAGACCCTGGGCATCGTCCACACAGCTTTCTGGGGCCGGGGCCTGCACTACATTCCAACTCTCTTCCTAAACGCCTTCCTTCTCAAGCCCTGTGCTCAGCCACCTCCAACTCTCTGAGGGGCAGACGCTTCTCCAGGCAGAGAGTGGGGGTAGACCTCTCCTCTGCAGGTGCCTCTCTCTGGAAAGTCCTCCCTGCCCGTCTCCAACTTTAGCAGGACCACCTGAAGTTCTGGAAGCTGCTCAAGACCTTCCTTTTCGCCTCTGCTTTATCTCTCTCTCTCTCCTGCTGACCTACCTGTCTGCTGCGCTGGCTGGCTGCCTAGCTACCCTCAGAGTCGCATTGGGTACCAGGCTCCTACACCAGTAGGCCCTGCACTGCCTCCAGGCCGACGGCACACTTAGCGGCTGTAACTGTAACCCCTACAGCCCGTGCCTCCTTGCCAGAGCCGCGCTGCCCTGGCTGCACTTCCCCAGAGCAATGCTGCCGCGATTGCACTTCCGTCTTCCCTCCCCTGGCACTTCCCCTCCTCCCCCCCCTTGCATTTTGCATTACCGCACTTGCCCCATCTTAATGACACAAGGCCTAGTAATATTGTTTGTCTTGTCCCCTCTCTGTCTTCCCTCCCTTGTCTTGTTGTGCCTAGAAACACTTGTGTACAGGCACGTTATAAATAACTCATCATATGATACCATAGCAAGGCTGGTAGAGCTGGGGCAGCTGCCCACTAGGGAGGGTAGTGATTCGGCGAGGCTGCCCACTTGTGAGGGTCGTACCTATGTAAGCCTCGTGGAGCTGGTGTAGTGGCCCACTTGTGAGGGTAGTGGCGCTGGAAGGCTTGTAGGGCTGGCCAGCTGCCGACTTGTGAGGGTGGTGACTGTGCAAGGCTGGTAGAGTTGGGGCTGCTGCCCACTTCTGATAGTAGTTTCTGTGCAAGGCTGGTAGAGCTGGGGCAGCTGCCCACTAGGGAGGGTAGTGATTCTGCGAGGCTGGCAGAGCCGGCGTAGCGGCCCACTTGTGAGGGCAGTAGCTCCGGAAGGCTGGTAGAACTGCCCACTTGTGAGGGTCGTACCTATGTAAGCCTCGTGGAGCTGGTGTAGTGGGCCACTTGTGAGGGTAGTGGTTCTGTAAGACTGGTAGGACTGGGGCAGCTACCCACTTGTGAGGGTAGTGGCTTTGGAAGGCTGGTAGGGCTGGGCAGCTGCCCACTTGGGAGGGTGGTGGCTCTGGAAGGATGGTAGCGCGGGGGCAGCTGCCCCCTTGGGAGGGTGGTGACTCTGCAAGACTGGTAGGCCCGGGGTAGCTGCTTACTTTAGAAAGTGTAAGGCGTTGGCACTCCCCCTCCCCAATGAAACCTTCTTTCCCTCGACCCTTTATGGGACAGAAAGCACAGCCACCGAGGGGCAGCACATGCCCGCCCCCCTCACCCCCACTCCGTGTATACTCACAGAAGAGAAGGGGCGAGAGATGCAGGAGGAGACGCTGCACTACAAGGGGTTAATAGGTGCGCGGGGATTTCTGAAGCCACAGGGACCCGATCCGCCCTCTTCCTTTCTTTCTTTCTTTCTTTCTTTCTTTCTTTCTTTCTTTCTTTCTTTCTTTCTTTCTATCTTTCTTTCTTTCTTTCTTTCTTTCTTTCTTTCTTTCTTCCTTTCTTTCTTTCTTCTCCACTTATACATTTTTCCCTTTTTACTTTTGCAACACGTATGCCATGTCTTCCTCTATTTCTTGTACGACATTGAGGAATCGAATTAAGATTTAAGTCATTTCTTTTATTCCTTCTTGAGAACACAATCTGTTTATTTTAATGTTTCTTTCTCAGACTTTCTCTTTCGTCATCGCTTTCCTTTAATCCGCCTTTCCTCTTTTTTCAGTTTTTTATCTGTCTGCCGTATTTACTTATCTTTATTTAACTCACGTTACTTTCTTTCTTTCCTTCTTTCTTTCTTTCTTTCTTCCTTTCACCGATACTTCCATATTAAGCTTCTCACTTCTTTTTTGGTTCTGCTTTTTCCTTTTTCTCTCTTTCTTTTTCTTATATATCTTCAATGCCTAGATTTCTTGTAATTCTTTCTCATTTTGGCGTTATATCTGTTTTTTCATTTCCTAGTGCCTTGCCTTCCTTCCTTCCTTCCTTCCTTCCTTCCTTCCTTCCTTCCTTCCTTCCTTCCTTCCTTCCTTCCTTCCTTCCTTCCTTCCTTCCTTCCTTCCTTCCTTCCTTCCTTCCTTCCTTCCTTCCTTCCTTCCTTCCTTCCTTCCTTCCTTCCTTCCTTCCTTCCTTCCTTTCTCTCTCTCTCTCTTTCTTCCTTTCTTTTTTCGCTCTTTCTTTCTTTCTTTCTTTCTTTCTTTCTCCCTTTCTTTCTCCCTTCCTTCCTTCCTTTCCTTCTTTCTTTCTTTCTTTCTTTCGTTCTCTCTTTTTTCTTTCTCTCTTTCTTTCTTTCAAATCTTCTTTCTCTCTTTTTTCTTTCTCCCTTCCTTCCTTCCTTCCTTCCTTCCTTCCTTCCTTCTTTAATTCCTTCTCCCTTCCTTCCTCCCTCCCTCCCCCTTCCTTCCTTCCTTCCTTCCTTCCTTCCTTCCTTCCTTCCTTCCTTCCTTCCTTCCTTCCTTCCTTCCTTCCTTCCTTCCTTCCTTCCTTCCTTCCTCCCTCCCTCCCTTCTCTCTCTCTCTCTCTCTCTCTCTCTCTCTTTCTTTCTTTCTTTCTTTCTTTCTTTCTTTCTTTCTTTCTTTCTTTCTTTCTTTCTTTCTTTCTTTCTTTCTTTCTTTCTTTCTTTCTTTCTTTCTTCGCTCTTCCTGGGTCCATGTTTCTGTATGATTGCTTATTCCCGTTCCTATTCGTCCTGTCCGACTCTTCCCTTCCTCGAGGTCCTCTTGCGACCTGCGTTCCATGCTTTCTCTTCTAGTCACGGCTCCCGTCCTACTTTCACTCTCTCCTCCGTTCCCTTTTCTCTAACCCTCATATATTATTGACCCGTGCCCCCACTCCCCTTCGCGCCCACGTGTGGACTCTCCATAGCATCACGCCCCATCACACAGCAGCACGCTCCGGCGCGCCCTTCCCTGGTCAGCCCTGGCATCCACACGCTTGAGGAGAGGGTAGGTGTGCAGGGGCAGGGCTGGGGTGGGGCCCCGTCACCGACTCGACTCCTCCTTTCCTGGGTGACAGGCTGCACGGTCTCTCTAGCAGATTACGGACCGATGCCTGTGGCAGCGATGGGATAGGGGGCGCGTGGCGTCAGTGTGGACCACTGCAGAGTGGGAGGAGGACATAAGCCTGGAAGTGTTTTTGTGCTGGGGAGTGGCATGCGGGTGACACGGATGGATGACAAGTGTGACAAGACAGGCAATACAGAATGACAGTTGCAGAAATGAGGAGACTGACGACCATGATGTGAGGTGGAAAAAACTTTGGCCACAAGCTTTATTTTAGTACAAGCCATGGTGCAAAAGAAAAACCAGCCATAACATCACATAAGGATAACAATAATATATTTTGGGGACAGAGGGAACAGGTGAGCGGGGGGCCCTAATCCCAATTAGGGGCCCGCTCGAGGCTGATCCCCGCCGCCATTCATATGAAAGCTTGTGACAATTGTTTGGCCACAGCGTGTGAGCTGTGACATGTTCATAATTGCTTGTCTTTGGAGCAGGTTCATCCTGCTTTCTCTTGTCCTTTCCAAGTGAGGTGGGTAGGCGTGCGCTTGTGTGCCTTTTACTGATGTCCAACCTGACCAGCTTTAGCACTTGCGCCCTCTCTTGCTCACAGGGTGATTTTCGCTGAAGTTATGGCTCTTGATCCGTATTTCTTGATAGAACAAAACCCCGCGTTGTGAAGCCTTTCACTTGATCCTCCGCGGGATGTGTTCTTGGAGCCATTTTGATTTTTTGGTCATGTGTTTTGTACTTTTCCACGGATGGAGGCGTTTTAGCCTCTTGGTCCACTCTTTGGAGATGAATTTGGCACTTTCTCCACACATGATCCACTTGAGTTTTTGAAGCCCCCACGCTCCGTTTGCGGGCTAGTTCTTTCCTCGGGGGTGGGTTCTAGGAGCCTTACTAGGGTCTTCCCTGCTCCAGATCCACTTGTGCTACGAGACCCCTTCTGCACATTAGGCTGTTTGTTTTACAGCCGGGGTGGGTTCAAAGAGCTTTACAGTGTATTTTCCCTGCTCCCAATCCACTTGCATTGTGAGACCCCTCAGCGCTTAAAGCTGCTTGTTTTTACAGCCGGGGTGGGTTCAAAGAGCCTTACTAGGTTTTTACCCTGCTCCCGATCCACTTGCCTTGTGAGACCCCTCAGCGCTTAAAGCTGCTTGTTTTTACAGCCGGGGTGGGTTCAAAGAGCCTTACTAGGTTTTTACCCTGCTCCCGATCCACTTGCCTTGTGAGACCCCCTCAGCGCTTAGCGCTGCTTGTTTTTACAGCAGGGGTGGGTTCAAAGAGCCTTACTAGGTTTTTACCCAGCTCCCGATCCACTTGCCTTGTGAGACCCCCTCAGCGCTTAGCGCTGCTTGTTTTTACAGCAGGGGTGGGTTCAAAGAGCCTTACTGGGTTTTTACCCAGCTCCCGATCCACTTGCATTATGAAACCCCCTCAGCGCTTGAAGCTGCTTGTTTTTACAGCCGGGGTGGGTTCTAAGAGCCTTACTAGGTTTTTGCCCTGCTCCTGATCCACTTGCGTTGTGAGACCCCATCATCGCTTAAGGCTTCTTGTTTTTACAGCTGGAATGGGTTCAAAAAGAGAGCCTTACTAGAATGTTCCTTGCTCCCGATCCACTTGTGTTGTGAGACCCCTTCAGTGCTTGTGTTGTACTATTTTGCTGCTGGGGTGGGTTCTAAGGGCTTAGCTGGGAACTTCCCCCGTCCACGATCCACTTGCGTACCCCAGTGCGCTTATCCTGCATAAACAAAATTGTGAGGGGGTGGGTTCCGGAGCCTTACTAGGAACTTACCCTGCTCCTGATCCACTTGTGGTGAGACCCCACCCTTTTGCATGCATGGAGGTGGATACTTGAGGCTTACTAGTACATGTTTCTGCTCAAGTTCCTCTCTCCTTTTCACTTTTGTTATACCCCTAGGGCTCCCACCTGTATTGATGTTCTCTGGTGGATTCTGAGCGTCTGGGTCTTCTATAACTGTATTTTCCTGGAATATTAACTAATAGACAAAAAGACCCCCCGGTATTTTAAGAAGGCCCTTCTTGGAGTTGAATTCTTATGTTTATTTTTAGAAGTGAGGCGTTTTAGCCTCCCCTAATGCTATGATTGTGTTCCATTTTCTACCTGGCCCTCGCTATAGCTTTTCCTTACGGTTATTTGTAGGGTGGGAGGGATGGTTTTTTAGACCTGCAGCCGTCCTGCTGCTGTTCGTGGCTGACGGGGAGGAAGCATGAGAAGGGCCACCTTGCCCCCGCCAGATAAAGGCAAAATTCGGCCTGGGGGCAAGGCGGCCCCTTCTTTGAACTTCAAAAGGCCCCCGCTCAGCATCCGCAGGATGGGAAGGGGGGCCTTTGAAGTATGGAGGGCGAGGTGACAGGGGGCAGCGACTGCCGGTTGTCACCTGCCCCTCTCACCTCACCCTCCTGTCTTGGAGACGCGCTGTCTGGGTTCCCATTGTAAAGGGACCCAGCAGCCCGACCCCACCATGTGCATGCTAAGTGGGGCAGCGCCAAAAGGCACTGCCCCACCGGACATAGCACAAACCCCCCACCTCCCAGCTTACGGCCCCGGGCCTCCCATCCGGGTGGGCCCGGGTGTATAAGCCTGGAAGTGTTTTTGTGCTGGGGAGTGGCATGCGGGTGACACGGATGGATGACAAGTGTGACAAGACAGGCAATACAGAATGACAGTTGCAGAAATGAGGAGACTGACGACCATGATGTGAGGTGGAAAAAACTTTGGCCACAAGCTTTATTTTAGTACAAGCCATGGTGCAAAAGAAAAACCAGCCATAACATCACATAAGGATAACAATAATATATTTTGGGGACAGAGGGAACAGGTGAGCGGGGGGCCCTAATCCCAATTAGGGGCCCGCTCGAGGCTGATCCCCGCCGCCACCCTGAGGGGATGCTGACCGGCGTCTCCCAGGTCCCCCCAAAATAAGAGCTTATGAATTAAGTACAGCCTATGGCTGCCAGGGTACAGAAAATATTCCTGGTGAAATGTCCATACCTTCAATGGACAGGTGAACCCTGTCATTGCAGAACATGGCCTGGTTGTGTACCGAGATCCCATGTTTAATAAATTTGAGGCCTGATAAAAAGGCAGAAATTGGCCACGGCTTTGTTCAGTTTGAGCTTAGAAATCTCCATGGCTTTGCTGCACTCTGCCTCATGCCACTGTTGGCGAGGGATGATTTCTGACCTCTTCACTTCTGTTCGAAGTCTTAGCATGCGTGCCAGGGATCTGAGGGAGGTGCCGATTTAAGCCAGAAAAACGTCCTGCCCAGCTGAGGCAAGTCATTGCCCCCGAAATGGGTGGATGATGAGGGGATAATCGGGGGGAGGGGGGGGGGGGGGGGGGGAGGGGAGGAAGATAATATTAAATCAAGTATTTCCTGATGTATCTTTTGTAAGCCCCCGATTCCAACCCCCACTCCCTTTTATGGCTTTCTCTTGCAACCCCCCCATCCAGGCTGAAGTGACTGCTCCTTTCCTGAAGGAGTGGGATCCAAACTCAGTAGGATTCCATCCTATAGCTATTATAGTCTTCCTGAGGACAGACCTCACCTGGAAACTACTGAGGGCAGACCCAATTTTGTGTGTGAATAATTGCCCCCCCCCCCCGGCTGGGGCGTTTGTTCGTGAAGGCCCTGGTGCTGCAGATAGGGCAATATTCTGTTTCCTCAATGCGGTACAGGTTGATGATCCTCCCTTTTCCTAATTGGTCAGTTTTGGGCCTACACAGTTTCACAGCCCTACCTCTGAGCCTGTGTTTTTGGAGGCTATCTCGCTGATCCTGAATGCCCCAGAGTAGTTGAGTGTGAAGGCAGCTCTAAATAGTGAGCTCTCGTAGGCATTGTTGCATACTGCAGGGAGGGTGTCTAGCAGAATTTTGTAATTTAGCAAAATTGAGGGGGCGCCTGGTGTCTGTCTTGACCCCTTCCATTTTGGACCAACCGTTGAGAGCATATCTGGTTAGTGCGCCGTGGGTGGGGTCGGGTGCCACCGCTGATCTAGTGTAATATGAAACTGCTGCCAGATGGGAGAGCTGGCTGGCGGGGGTTGCCTTGGATTTGTCCATGGTGGCCCAAACCTCTTCTGGAACTGCTGTCCTCCTGGCTTCTGCCTGTGGGTTTAGTGCCTTGCAAGTGGAGAACTGAAAAACGGGACAGAGCGTCAGCGGCCTTATTATCTTTGCCTGCAATGTGCCGCCCAATTATTACCATGTTATTTTCCAGGGTGACTTTTTGTCATTTCTCTCAACACTTTTAGCACCAGAGGGCAGGAGGCAGCACCCTTGTTTAACATGTGTACAACCGCCATGTTGTCTGACCGTGTGACCAGTTCTGTGCTGGCCAACAAGTCCCCCCTTAAATAGAGTGCCATCCATTATGGGGAATATCTCTAGCAGTGTGATGTTCCTGAACCAGCCCCCCCTCTGCCAGCAGGGAGGCCAGTGCTCAGCGCACCACTTGTTACCAAAACATACCCCAAATCATTTGCTGCCAGCCGCATCTGTGAACAAGGACCTTTTGTCCGCTCCATTCATGGTTTTGCGCCATATCACCTGGGCATTAAAATTGTTAAGAAATGATTCCCCTATGGCCATGTCTAGTGTTATTTCTTTGCCCAATCTGATGTGGTGGTGTGGCTTAGTAACCCACCCTCATTTTTAGTTCCACGTTCTTGTTAAAGATCCGGCCTAGGAACATGATTCTGGTAGCAAAATTGAGCTTCCCAGCAAGGGACTGCATTTCCCGCAGCGTCGCCTATTCCCTGCCTGTCATCAACCTTATTGTCTTTAGAAGGTCCTCTATTTTGTCTATGGGTAGGCAGCATTCCCGCTTGGAAGAGTCAATCTCTATGCCTAAGAATGGCAGGGTGGTGGAGGGTCCTACCGTCTTCTCAAGCGCCAGTGGGAACCCCTAATGCCTGCCTGGTTTCACTAAGTAACTTAATGGATGCGCTGCCTATGGGAGACCCTGCTGGGCCAGTGAAGAAGAAATCATCTAGATAGTGTACCGTTCTGGCTCTAGGCGTGGCCTGTTGGAGTACCCTTTGTAGGAAAGAACTGAACTGTTCAAAGTAGGCACATGCGATGGCGCAGCCCATTGGGGGACGGGGGGGGGGGGGGGGCGTTTATCAAAACAGAATATGTTGTCAAAAAATGGAAACGCAGCCACTGGTAGGTGTTCTTGTGCATAGGCGGCAGCCTGAATGCTGACCTAGTGTCGGCTTTCGCCATGAGAGCGTGTCTACCTGACAGTTTTACTAGGTCAACCGCATCCTGCATGCCGCTGTAAGAGACAGTAGCCTCAGTGGCAAGGATGCCAACATTGAAAGAGCTTCCGGGTGAGTGAGATAAATGGTGGATCGTCCTAAACTCCACCTGCTGTTATTTGGGCACAATGGCCAGGGGGAAGCATAAAAACTCAATGAAAGGAGGGAGTTGGAAGGGACCCTCAATCCTCCCTAGGTTTGGCTCTTTACCACTTTATTCTCTTATTATGTTGGCTGGGGAAGAAGCAGATTTTTGGTTTTGGGTATAGTGGGAGATCCCTGGCCCTTGAATGGGATCTGAAACTCATCTTTGAAGCCCTGACCCAAGAATTATCTAGCTGCAGGGTCAGGCTAGTTCTCTAACATTTTTATTAGTTGGTCAATTTCTGTTGGTGAGGCTCCCATTTTATTACTAGTACATGTTTTACCCTCTGACTTTTGGGCTGGGCCTGGAGATTTCATTTAATACATGGGAAATATACAGTTTGGGCTCTTCCTCCTCCCAGCCCAGATCAGGGAATTTCTGCATCTCCTTCCTGAACTCTATATCGTAGTTCAGCCATGATTCCCCCCCAAAAGGTATTGTGAATCTCCAAAATTCTGTGGTGATAGGCAATCAGTGCAGTGCCCTCTTCTGGGTATTTTTCTAAAATGATTGTTGACAGGATTTGAAAAGAGGCCTCCCATTTCTGGATATTCTTTTCCAAAGTAGGCCTCTTCGCCCTATCTTTCTCTTCTTCTTTTTTTTTTTTTTTTTTTTTTTTTTTTTTTTTTTTTTTTTTTTTTTTTTTTTTTGAAATACCAAAACCTAATTCTTCTTATTCCAATAGGCAAAACCTATCCATAAATGGCTTCTTCCAAATCTTTCTCTTATTTTTGCGCTCAATGCGCCATGCAATAGTCTTTTTTAAACTTCTATTCAATCATCCATGCGCGTGAACACTATGCGCTGCATGCTTTCAAATGTTTCACCAGTGCAAATTACTCACTTCCAATTACTGTTGACACGCATTGTATTTACCGACTACGGCATTCATCCATTGCAGCGCTTCAAATCCCTTACAATGGCAGAAGGCGCACTAGGGACGACGATAACTGGGCACTGAGGAGTACAGAATGCCGGCCCATGTTATAGTATGTCTTATAGCCATGCCAGGTGTGGTGTGCCATGCCGGGGGCTGCTTACCTTGCAGGGCGAGGCCAGGTTACGGGTTAGCGAGTCGAGGCGCTGGCTGTACTCGGTAAACCTCCTCTGGTAGCGCAGCGCCGTCATCTGCAGCTCGTTCTGCAGGGCGCAGAGGCACGACAGCAGCGACTGCTCCCGCTTGCCCGCCCGCAGCGCCTGCCTCTTCAGCTGGCCCTCCAGCCCCAGCACGCGGGCCTGCAGGGCGGCGCTGTGTGTCTGCAGGGCCGCGGTGCAGCGGTGGGCGCCCAGCCTGCGCTCGTGGTGGGTCAGCTCCAGGCCGCAGCCCTGCTGGCAGCGCCCGGCCGGCCGCTGCTCGCAAGCATCCCGCATGTGGGCCTCCACGTCCCGCAGGCTCAGCACCTGCCCGCAACCCGCGTGGCGGCACGCGGCCGGGGCATAGTCGCAGGCCTCCAGGTGCTCGGCCAGGTTCTGCAGCTTGACTATGTGCCCGCACCCGCGTGCCCGATGCTCGCGCTTGATGTCCAGCTTCTGGATGAGGCTCTTGAGGGGCAGGACATGGTTCAGCTCCTTGGCAGAGGGGCGCTGGCACTTTACGGGGCAACTGCCTTGCTGCACCACCCAGGGCAGGACGCAGCCCGCGCAGAAGACGTGGCCGCATGGGGTAGTCAGGGGGTCCTCCAAGACCCGGTTGCACAGGTTGCACTTGAGATCAGGGTCCACCTCCCCGCTGAAGCGCTCCAACTCAAAGCCCATGGTGGGCGGCGCGCGGGTCGGGGGCACTCACTGCTCCTGCAGTGGGCAGAGCCAGGGCCAGCAGCTTACACCATTATTCCCAAGCTCATCCAAGGGGGGGGGGGGGGCTGCAGCTGCCCGCGGGATAGCGCTGCGAACCAGAAGTGGCGCTCCGTCCTCAGACAGCCTCTAGCTTCTCCTTGAATAGCGCTGCGAACTGCTGCCCCGATAGCGCCTCACCTTGCTCCTTCTCCACAAACTGTTGCAATTGCACCGCCAGTCGATAGAGCTGTCGCTGTGATGGGAGCTAGGATTGCCCCTCCAATGCAGTCTGGGATGTCTCCTCTAGTGCTCCCTAAAGCTGCTGAACATCTAGCGCCAAGAGCTATTCCTTAGATAGCGACTGCTCATCCAATGGTGCCAAGAGCTGCTTCATTGCTAGCGCCTGGACATGCCCCTACACTCAGGCATGGAAGTGCTCCCCTGCTAGCGCCTCGATCTGCTCCTCCTATAGCTCCTGGGAGTGGGTGTCACAGGTCTGGGTGTCTCCTGCCGCCCCTCCCAGCCCACACCGCCTCCCAGAGGAGGGCTGGTCAGGTGACTTGGCCGGCTGGAACCTGACACCCCCACCCCTCCCAAGAGCAACGGCAGCATGAGCAGCCTTCCCCAGACCCAGAGGAGTATGGAGCTCAGAGTGGCAGCAGCTCATGGGGCAGCGAACAGCACGCGCTGCACCACCGCACAGCCTGCGCCCCCTCCGAGAACAGCCACTAGGCTGGCAGCCGCAGACGCCAGCGCCAGAGCAGAAGTAGCGCAAAGGGGCTGCGCTGCGCACCCCGCAGCCAGAAGCCACGGGGCAGCGAACAGCAGCGGCGGCACCACAGGAGCGCAGCTCTGCACCGGCCACAGCAGAGCAGTCAAATACAGCTCCACAGCAGACAACAGGAGCAGTGCCGCAGAGCCTGAGCAACAGCGGGGCAGAGACAGCTGGCCTGGGGCAGCGAGCAACACAGGCGCAGCGACAGCAGCGGCGCTAGCACTGGAGAAACGGGAACAGGGAAAGCAAGCAGGCAGCGCAGCGCAGACTTGGCAGCACACAGCAGCACCGGCAAAGTGAACAGCAGTTGCGCAAAAGCAGCGCGCTGCAGCGCTGCACCGGAGAAGCGCGCAGCAGCTCCGGCACCGGAGAAGCGCGCAGCAGCACCAGCACCGGCCGGAGTAGCGCAGCAGCTGCAGAACCACCGGAGAAGCGCGCAGCAGCCCCAGCACCGGCCGGAGAAGCGCGCAGCAGCTGCAGAACCACCGGAGAAGCGCGCAGCAGCCCTGCACCAGAGAAGCGCGCAGCAGCCCCAGCACCGGCCGGAGAAGCGCGTAGCAGCCCCAGCACCGGCTGGAGAAGCGCGCAGCAGCCCTGCACCGGAGAAGCGCACAGCGGCCCCGCACCGGAGAAGCGCACAGCAGCCCCGCACCAGAGAAGCGAGGCGCAGGGGCGGCGCAAAGAGTCCAGGGTGTCTGGGCTCGCAGCTTACCTCGGCACCCTGCTTTTCTGCTGTCATAGGCGCTGACCTGCACACACGAGTGTCATAGGGGCGGGAGCCGCTTCCCCGACTCGAGGCGCCTCAGGCACGCTGCAACCAAGGGTGCACGGATCAGAACAGGACCTCCTCGGCACCCAGGGGCGCACGGATCGCAGCAGGCGGCACCCAGCACCCAGGCGCGCACAGATCACAGCAAGCGGCACCCAGCACCCAGGGGCGCACGGATCGCAGAAGGAGGAATCTCAGCAGCACCCAAGGGTGCACGGATCAGAACAGAGCCCCCACAGCACACAGGGACGCACAGATCACAGCTCTGCACCCAGGGGCGCACGGATCGCAGCAGGCGGCACCCAGCACCCAGGCGCGCTCAGATCACAGCAAGCGGCACCCAGCACCCAGGGGCGCACGGATCAGAACAGGCGGCACCACAGAACTCAGGTGCGGACGGATCAGAACCCGGCCTCTTCAGAACCCGGGTGCGCGCGGATCACAGCTCTGCACCCGGGGGCGCACTGATCTCAGCAGGCGGAACCCAGCCTCCAGGGGCGCACAATCACACCAAGCGGCACCCAGCACCCAGGGGCGCACGGATCAGAACCCGGCCTCTTCAGAACCCGGGTGCGCACGGATCACAGGAGAGGGTCGCCTGCCCCTCGACACCCAAGGGTGTCAGGATCACAGCTGGGGGGCGCCTGCCTCTCAGCGCCCCGATCATAGCTAAGAGCACCTGCCTCCTGGCGCACACGGGCGCACGGATTACAGCCGAGGGTCACCGGCACCCAGGGGTGCCCGGATCACAGCAGTGGTCACCTGCCTCTCACCACCCAGAGGTGTCAAGATTACAGCTGGGGGGTCGACTGCCTGTAGGCGCGGATCGCAGCTGGGGGCGCCTACCTCTCAGAACGTGTCGGTATCACTGCAGGGGTGCCCTGCGTCTCGCCACCCAAGGGGCCCGGGGTCACAGCAGGGCCCCCGCTGCCCTCAAGCACCGGAGGTCGCGTGCATCCCTCTGGGGGGCTCTGCGATGTAAGGGCCGCCTCTCTAGATAAGGGTATATCGCTGTGCAGCCCAGGACTGTCCCTGGTGGGCCAGACTGTGGAGGGGGCAGGCCAGTGCCCGCTACTGGGCCCTCCCCGTCGCCTGTTGGATAACTCGTGGTGTTCTGTCTGTGAGGATTGAAAGCCGGGTCCGGCGGTCCCTGGAAGCAGCAGTCTGGGTGAGTCTCCCCTGCTTATATCACAGAGGACTGCCTTATTTACCCACTCCTTCTTTCGTTCTTTTCTTTTCTTTCTTTCTTTCTTTCTTTCTTTCTTTCTTTCTTTCTTTCTTTCTTTCTTTCTTTCTTTCTTTCTTTCTTACTTTTTTTCTTTCTTTCTTTCCCCTTTCCATTTCTTGTTCACACCCATTCATATTACAATTGCCAACAACAAAAGAGCGCAGCTTCAATTATGAGCCGCGCACAGCGCCTAGTCTCGCGGACAGGGCCGTGTGCGCTATACGAGGGTGATTATTAAAGTTACTTTTCCATCGATGCCGGATTTCTGAGCACAGAACACCCTATTCATGTGACCGCTGCGCTTTAATAATTCATAGGCGTTACTTTTAATCAACGGAATGGTACTCATGTTATCGGAAGGATGATATGAGGAGTCGGTCTTGCGTTGATTGTAACCTGTGAAATTCGAGCCCTCTGCTGTGCTCCGATCTGGGGTCTAGGCAATGCTGCCCCCTTCCCCTCTGGGGTTCGCGTGCTGGTGTTTTCACCATTTCATATTGACAGGTGTGTGTGGGGGGGGGGCTTATTACACAGGAAGGGTGTGCCACAAAACTCACAATCATATTTGACTTGAAGAGAAAACTGTACAATAATGTTGGAATGTCAGGTCACGGGGGTGCCCCGTGCTGGCGGGTGGCGGGGGGTGGGGGTGTGTGGAGGAGAGAGGCGGGGTGGGGGTGATTACAGCAGCTAGCGTTGTCAGGGCGGGGTGTGAAAAGGGGAAAGTGGGATCGGGCAATGAGGACAGGGCGACGAGTGAGAGGGCAGGTGAAAGGCGAGATCAATGTAAGTGAAACGCCTGGGGGTGAGAGGGATTAGGCGGAAAGGCTGTGGAGAAGAAACAGGGGAGAAAAGGAAGAGATGGCAAGCTGTGAGGGGGGGGGGGGGATAGACAGAACAGAACATGAAGGCGAGAGAAAGAGCGAATGGGAGGAAGGGGGTCCAGGGTCAGGAAAAAGAGAAAGCGAGAAGTGGAGAAGAGACAGGGGGAAGAGCTGGTCAGAGAAAGAGTGGAGAATGGAAGGCAAAATGAAGACATGCGAGGAATTAAAAGAGAGCGCTGGGGGAAAGGGCTGCTCGGGGGTCAGACCCAAGGGGTCCACGAGACACCGGCGGGGGGTTGGGAAGAGGGAAAGAGGGGCGACGGGAGAGGAGTGAAAGGGGCGCGAGGCAGCGAACCGCAGCGGGTGCGGATGGTGTAAAGGAGGACACGAGGAGAGGCGGAGAAATGAAGAGGGAGGCAATTATAGAGTGGAGGAGAGCGGCGCAGAGAGTGGGCGAGCGAGAGTGCAGAGAAAAACGAGGGGGCGAATCGGAGACAGAGACAGCCGGGCGCTAGGACCTGTGTTCGGGATACTTATGAACTCTTTGAAGCGCCTTGAACCGCCCTGAAGAGAAGAGGCGCTTGCTAGCAAGGCCCATGCCCTTTGATTCGTCAGGGGAGGTGGGAGTGAGCTGCATAAGAAGAACCGTGCAGGCTGGGCATTTTAACTCACCAAGGGCTTAGCTCTCCTGGTTTAGGGGCTTGCAAGAGCTCAGCTGGTCTTTGGTTCTTTGCCAAATGTAGCATGGCCTGGTATTTGCAAAAGGTTCCACACTCCCAACAAAGACGCCGACTCATGGCCCTGCAAAGTCACTTTGCTGCAAAAATGCCCTTTGCACCGTCCAACGCAGTGCAACGTGTATTTTTGCACTGCAAAGTGCGCTGGCAAAAAGACACGTTGCACTGCTCCATGAATCAGCGGGTTTGTTGCACCAGTGAAAAGTCACTTTGCACCGTGCAAAGCATTCCATGAATCAGGCCCTTTTTGTTTGTGCAGAATGTATTAGGTCTGGGTTTTTGTGGCGGCTAAGGGGGTTATAAAGTTTGCAAACGGTGAACAGGGTCAGATTTTTGTGAAGGTTATATATAGTTCTGTAGAAAGTTAGCAATTTCTCTTTCTTGGCAGGCTTTGCATTTGCAGGAGGTTAGCAGTCTCTGCTTTTGCAGAAGATTAGCAGTCCCTGCTTTTGCAGAAGGTTAACAGGCTCAGATTTTGCAGGAAGTTAGCAGGAGCGGTTTTTGTGGAAAGTTAGCTGGATTTGTATGTGCAGAAGGTTAGTAGGCTCTGCTTTTCAAGAGGTTTGCAGTTTTTTGTGAAAGGTTAGCAGGCTCAGTTTTTGCAGAAGGTTGGCAGACTTTGCTTTCACAGGAGGTTTGCTGTCTCTGTTTTTGCAGAAGACTAGGAGGTTGTTTTCTGTTGATGATTAGCAGGACCTGTTTTTGCAGAAGGTTATCTGGCTCTGTTTTTACAAAAGGTTAGCAGGCTCTGCTTTTGCAGGAGGTTACCAGGCTCTGTTTTGCAGAAGGCTAGCTGGATTTATATATGCAGAAGGTTTTGCCTCTGATTTTCCAAGAGGCACCATTCTCTGTTTTCGCAAGAAGGAAAGCTGGATTTGTACGTGCAGAAGGTTAGCACTATGCTTTTACAGAAGCTTAGCAGGCTCTGCTTTTTGCAGGAGGTTCGCAGGCTCTATTTTTGCAGAAGGAAAGCTGAATATGTATGTGCAGAAGGATAGCATGCTCGGCTTTACAGAAGATTAACAGGCTCTTCTTTTGCAGGAGGTTTGAAGTCCCTGTTTTTGCAGAAGACTGGAAGATTGATATTTTGTGGATGATTAGCAGGACCTGTTTTTGCAGAAGGTTAGCAAGCTCTGCTTTTACAGAAGGTTAGCAGGCTCTGCTTTTGCAGGAGGTTTGTAGGCCTGTTTTTGCAGAAGGTTAACTGGATTTGTATGTGCAGAAGGTTAGCAGGCTCTGCTTTTACAGAAGGTTAACAGTCTCTGCTTTTGCAGGAGTTTTGCAGTCCCTGCTTTTGTAGGAGGTTAGCAGCCTCGGCTTTTGCAGAAGGCGCCATTCTCTTTTTTTGCGGATGGAAAGCTGAATTTGTATTTGCAGAAGGTTAGCAGTCTCTGCTTTTACAGTAGATTAGCAGGCTCTGCTTTTTGTAGGAGGTTCACATGCTCTGTTTTTGCAGAAGGAAAGCTCGATTTGTATGTGCAAAAGGTTAGAAGGCTCTGCTTTTACAGAAGGTTTGCAGACTCTGCTTTTACAGAAGGTTAGCAGGCTCTGCTTTTGCAGGAGGTTTGCAGACTCTGCTTTTACAGAAGGTTAGCAGGCTCTGCTTTTGCAGGAGATTTGCAGTCTCTGTTTTTGCAGAAGGATTGGAGGTTGCTTTTTGTGGATGATTAGCAGGACCAGTTTTTGCAGGTTAGCAGGCTCTGTTTTTGCAAAACGTTAGCAGGCTCTGCTTTTGCATGAGGTTACCAGGCCCTGTTTTTGCAGGTTAGCTAGATTTGTATGTGCAGAAGGTTAGCAGGCTCTGCTTTTGCAGGAGGTTCGCATTCTCTGTTTTTGTAGAAGGAAAGCTGGATTTCTATGTGCAGAAGGTTAGCAGGCTCTGCTTTTACAGACGGTTAGCAGGCTCTGCTTTTGCAGGAGGTTTGTAGGCCCTGTTTTTGCAGAAGGTTAACTGGATTTGTATGTGCAGAAGGTTAGCAGGCTATGCTTTTACAGAAGGTTAGCAGTCTCTGCTTTTGCAGGAGGTTTGCAGTCCATGCTTTTGCAGAAGGTTAGCAGTCTCTGCTTTTACAGTAGATTAGCAGGCTCTGCTTTTTGTAGGAGGTTCGCATCCTCTGTTTTTGCAGAAGGAAAGCTCGATTTGTATGTGCAAAAGATTAGAAGGCTCTGCTTTTACAGAAGGTTCGCAGACTCTGCTTTTACAGAAGGTTAGCAGGCTCTGCTTTTGCAGGAGGTTAGTAGGCTCTGTTTTTGCAGAAGGTTAGCTGGCGCTGCTTTTGCAGGAGGTTTGCAGTCTCTGTTTTTGCAGAAGGCTTAGAGGTTGTTTTTTTGTGGATGATTAGCAGGACCCGTTTTTGCAGTTTAGCAGGCTCTGTTTTTGTAGAAGGTTAGCAGGCTCTGCTTTTGCAGGAGGTTTGCAGTCTCTGCTTTTGCATAAGGTTAGCTGGCTCTGCTTTTGCAGGAGATTTGCAGTCTCTGTTTTTGCAGAAGGCTTGGAGGTTGTTTTTTGTGGATGATTAGCAGGACCAGTTTTTGCAGGTTAGCAGGCTCTGTTTTTGCAAAACGTTAGCAGGCTCTGCTTTTGTATGAGGTTACCAGGCCCTGTTTTTGCAGAAGGTTAGCTAGATTTGTATGTGCAGAAGGTTAGCAGGCTCTGCTTTTACAGACGGTTAGCAGGCTCTGCTTTTGTGGAAGGTTTGCATGCTCTGTTTTTGCAAAAGGAAAGCTGGATATGTATGCGCAGAAGGTTAGCAGCCTCTGATTTTACAGAAGGCTAGCAGGCTCTGCTTTTGTAGGAGGTTTGCAGTCTCTGATATTGCAGAAGAATGGGAGGTTGTGGATGATTAACATGATCTGTTTTTGCAGAAGGTTAGCAGGCTCTGCTTTTACAGAAGGTTAGCAGGCTCTGCTTTTGCAGAAGTTTAGTAGGCTCTGTTTTTGCAGAAGGTTAGCCGAATTTGTATGTGCAGAAGCTTAGCAGGCTCTGCTTTTGCAGGAGGTTTGCATTCTCAGTTTTTGCAGAAGGCTGGGAGGTTGCTTTTTGTGGATGATTAGCAGGACCTGTTTTGGCAGAAGGTTAGCTGGCTCAGCTTTTGCAGGAGGTTAGCAGGCTCTGTTTTTGCAGAAGGTTAGCCGAATTTGTATGTGCAGACGGTTAGCAGGCTCTGCTTTTGCAGGAGGTTCGCATTCTCTGTTTTAGTGGAAGGCTGGGGGGTTGCTTTTTGTGGATGATTAGCAGGACCTATTTTGGCAGAAGGTTAGCTGGCTAAGCTTTTTCAGGAGGTTAGCAGGCTATGTTTTTGCAGAAGGTTAGCCGAATTTGTATGTGCTGAAGGTTATCAGGCTCTGATTTTGAAGGAGGTTCGCATTCTCTGTTTTTGCGGAAGGCTGGGAGGTTGCTCTTTGTGGATGATTAGCAGGACCTGTTTTGGCAGAAGGTTAGCTGGCTCATCTTTTGCAGCAGGTTAGCAGGCTCTGTTTTTGTAGAAGGTTAGCTGGATTTGCATGTGAAGAAGGTTAGCAGACTCTGCTTTTGTAGGAGGTTTGCAGTCTCTGTTTTTGCAGAAGGTTAGCTGGATTTGTATGTGCAGAAGTTTAACAGACTCTGCTTTTACATAAAGTAAGCAGGCTCTGCTTTTGCAGGAGGGTAGCAGGCTTTGTTTTTGCAGAAGGTTAGCAGGCTCTGCTTTTGAAGTAGGGTAGCAGGCTCTGTTTTTGCAGAAGGTTAGCTGAATTTGTATGTGCAGAAGGTTAGCAGGCTCTGCTTTTGCAGGAGGGTAGAGGCTGTGTTTTAGCAGAAGGTTAGCCGGCTCTGCTTTTACAGAAGTTTAGCAGGCTCTGCTTTTGCAGGAGGTTTGCCATCTCTGTTTTTGCAGAAGATTAGCTGGATTTGTATGTGCAGAAGGTTAGCAGACTCTGCTTTTTCAGAAGCTTAGCAGGCTCTGCTTTTGCAAGAGGGTAACAGGCTCTCTTTTTGCAGACGTTTAGCTGAATTTGTATGTGCAGAATGTTAGCAGCCTCTGCTTTTGTAGGAGGGTAGTAGGCTTTGTTTCTGCAGAAGGTTAGCAGGCTCTGCTTTTGCAGGAGGGTAGCAGGCTCTTTTTTGCTTATGGAAAGCTGGATTTCTATGTGCAGGAGGTTAGCAGGCTCTGCTTTTGCAGGAGGTTCGCATTCTCTGTTTTTGCAGAAGGCTGGGAGGTTGTTTTTTTGTGGACGGTGAGCAAGATCTATCACATTTTCATGTTTAAAATCTTAGCCAGTTCTGTTTTTGCAGAACATAAGCCGGATCTTTTTAGGTGTACACTCGTCAGGTTCTTTTTTGCTGAGGTTTTCTAGGTTCTAATTTTAGTGAAAGTTAGTGCAGTTTTTAGTAGAATGCTATCATGTTCTGAATTTTGTAAGCTGGGCAGGTTCCTGTTTTTGCACAGATGCTGCAATTTATTTTTTGCGCAAGGTTCTACTTTTGCAGAAGGTTAGCAGCTTCTATTTTATTCCAGCAGAAGTTCCGCTGGTTTTGTTTTAGAAATTATTGATCAGGGTTGAGATTATATGGACGTTTAGCAGGCATTGATTTCCAGAGTGGTAGCATGGTCTGTTTTTCCAGAATGTTAGTAGCTTCTGTGTTTGAATAATATTTTTGCAAAAGGTAAGAAAGGTTCTAACATTTATGGGAGGATTTCAGGTCTGGGTATTTACATATTTCTTGTTTTGCAGAAGACTGGCATTTTCTCATTTTGCATAATGTTTTGCAAAGTGTTTGCAGCTTTTGTTTGGCAGAGGTTTAGCGGGATCTGTTTGTGGGGAGGAGGTATAGCTTTTTTTGGGGAATAGTATACTCTGTGTGGACGGTGAGCAGGTTCGTTTTTGAAGAAGACGAGCAGCTTCTTTTTTTAAAGCAGGGTTTGTTTTTGCGGAATGTGATCAGGTTGTTTTTTGTGTGGAAGTTGAACAGAGCCAGTTTTCAGAGGTCGCACCTTCTTTTTTAGTAAGTTAACTGTTTTGATTTTTGGAAGATTTGTGGGTGTGGGTCCTTGGATACACTTACCATGTTCTCTTTCTGGAATACTGGCAGGCCTTTTTGTGGAAGGTTGTCAGGATTTGTAATTTCAGAAGTTTAGCCCTTTCTACTTTTGCAAAAGGTTAGCGGTTTCTCTTTGTCGGGTAGGTGATCATGCTCTTTTTTGTGTAGGGTTTGCAGGTTCTGCCATTGCTTGAGGCTAGCATGCTCTGTTTCTGCAAAAACGTAGTAGGTTCTGCTATTGCGGGAGGCTACCAAGCTCTGTTTCTGCAAACACTTAGTAGGTTCTGTTATTGCGGGATGTTAGTAAGCTCTGTTCCTGCAAAAACATAGTAGGTTCTGTTATTACAGGAGGCCAGCATGCTCTGTTTCTGCAAAAACGTAGTAGGTTCTGCTATTGCGGGAGGCTACCAAGCTCTGTTTCTGCAAACACTTAGTAGGTTCTGTTATTACGGGAGGCTAGCAAGCTCTGTTTCTGCAAAAACCTAGTAGGTTCTGTTATTACAGGAGGCCAGCATGCTCTGTTTCTGCAAAAACGTAGTAGGTTCTGCTATTGCGGGAGGCTACCAAGCTTTGTTTCTGCAAACACTTAGTAGGTTCTGTTATTGCGGGATGTTAGCAAGCTCTGTTTCTGCAAAAACGTAGTAGGTTCTTTTATTGCGGGACGTTGGCATGCTCTGTTTCTGCAAAAACGTAGTAGGTTCTGTTATTATGGGAGGCTAGCAAGCTCTGTTTCTGCAAAAACCTAGTAAGTTCTGTTATTGCGGGATGCTAGCAAGCTCTGTTCCTGCAAAAACATAGTAGGTTCTGTTATTGCAGAAGGCTAGCAAACTCTGTTTTTGTACAAGGTTCACAGACTTTATTTTTGCAGAAGGATAGCACATCCCTTCATTGTGGAAAGTGAGCAGGTGCCATTTTTGCCGGTTCTATTTTTTCAAAAAAGTTAGCAGGTTCTGTTACTGTGGAAGGTTAGCAAGTTATGTTTTTTCAGAAGGTTTGCAAGCTCTATTTTTTTCAAGAATGTTTGCAGGCTCTGTTTTGGAAGATGGTCTGCAGGCTCTGTTTTTGCAGAAGGTTTGCCGCTTCTGGTTTTTTCAGAAGGCTATCCAGTTATTTTATTGCTGAAGGTTAGCAGGCTTTGTTTTTGTGGAAGGTTAGCAGGCTTTGTTTTTGTGGAAGGTTAGCAGGCTTTGTTTTTGCGGAAGGTTAGCAGGCTTTGTTTTTGTGGAAGGTTAGCAGGCTTTGTTTTTGCGGAAGTTTAGCAGGCTTTTTTTTTGCGGAAGGTTAGCAGGCTTTGTTTTTGCGGAAGGTTAGCAGGCTTTGTTTTTGCGGAAGGTTAGCTGGCTTTGTTTTTGCGGAAGGTTAGCAGGCTTTGTTTTTGTTGAAGGTTAGCAGGCTTTGTTTTTGCGGAAGGTTAGCAGGCTTTGTTTTTGCGGAAGGTTAGCAGGCTTTGTTTTTGCGGAAGGTTAGCAGGCTTTGTTTTTGCGGAAGGTTAGCAGGCTTTGTTTTTGCGGAAGGTTAGCAGGCTTTGTTTTTGTGGAAGGTTAGCAGGCTTTGTTTTTGCTGAAGGTTAGCAGGCTTTGTTTTTGCAGAAGGTTAGCAGGCTTTGTTTTTGCGGAAGGTTAGCAGGCTTTGTGTTTGCGGAAGGTTAGCAGGCTTTGTTTTTGCGGAAGGTTAGCAGGCTTTGTTTTTGCGGAAGGTTAGCAGGCTTTGTTTTTGCGGAAGGTTAGCAGGCTTTGTTTTTGCGGAAGGTTAGCAGGCTTTGTTTTTGCGGAAGGTTAGCAGGCTTTGTTTTTGCGGAAGGTTAGCAGGCTTTGTTTTTGCGGAAGGTTAGCTGGCTTTGTTTTTGCGGAAGGTTAGCAGGCTTTGTTTTTGCGGAAGGTTAGCAGGCTATTTGCGCTCGTGCGTTTGACTTTTTAGACCCTGATTCTTGGAAAAGTGTGCTTTTGTCCCGCAATGGCCACGTGCCGAGAACAACACTGCGGGGCTTGTGGCGCAGAAGAAAATCTGCATGCTCCACGTATTCATGGAAATATCCTTGCAGAACTACCCAATGCGCAGGCTGCGAGAGGAACGCCCATGACACGCGCACACACAAAGCCGTACAAATCATGGAGAGGGACCTTTGTGCAATCCTCCAATGTGAAATCAATGCACCCTGAAGAGACTTCCTGTGAACCCTCACAACCAAGCCAGCACCCCGGCTGGGGTGCATGGAGTCCCCCGCATCCACATGCAGCACCCCATCAACATGTGGAGCACTTAACGTAAAAGTTGACATTTGCCGGTAAAAATGTGTGTGAACCCTCGCAAAACACATCCCTGCACCCCGATACGCCGCTTGCACATATCCCTAAGTTTTATTGGAACCCTGATTGCGTGCACGCCCCCCTATATGCGTGCACGCCCCCCTATATCAGACATGTGATCTTACCTTTGCATGGTGAATCCCACGTGCAAGTGCCTGTATGCATGATTTAGAGTGACGGCTAGAATGAGGGCTTTGCGTGGTCTGATCCCTGCCGAGAGGTTGCGCAGTTGGATCCATGAATACATATCATTTTGCGCACTTGTGGGCGTGCATGGAACTGCCAGCAAGCCATCCCGCATGACGCACACATTTTCCCGGTTCTTTCATGTTTTCACCGTTCCGCCCCCTTTCAAGCCCTCTGCGTAAGCCACGCCCATGCACTGCGCGGTGTCTCGTGCAAGGCACTTGGCAGCTCGCAGAGTTGTAGAGTGAGAAGGATTTATCAATGTGAACTCCTGGTGACCTGCTGGGAAACAAGGGTCCAAGTCACTCAAAGGGGGGTGGAGGGGTCCAGACCGGTAGGAGCTCTCTGATTATCCATCAAGGTAGAGTGGTCAGCTGTGTCCTGATAAACAGAAATAACAACCCTGCGGCCATCACAAGTACCAGCCAAACGACTTGAGGGACCCCCTCGACCTCGCTAATGGGGGGTGGGTGGAGAGATCTGGAGGTCTCCATTTGGGCAAGCGGTGGTCCCACCAACAGCAGAAGGTGTCCACAACTGCCCGGCCTGTCTCAAGCAAGTGAAGAAGACGAGGGCAAGAGTCTCTTTGTTGACCACATCAGAGGCTACCAAGAGATTCAGAAGTACCATCTGCTGGGGATCGCTTAGGTCAAATCCGTGACCAAGACTTGCATGGTACCACCGTCTGATGCCACACCACCTTGCCAAGAGGAGAGAAACCTGGGAAGTCCAGTGTCTCAGTCTAGGGACCAGCGAGGTCACCGAGTGTTCATGGGCTTTCTCTAGCAAGCTTAGCTTTCTGGGGGTTCTAGGCTGCACTCGCCTAGTTGGGGTTCACCCATGTTTAGGGGAAGGCCGTGGGCAGCAGGGAAACATGCAGGTCCTGAGTGGGCATCAAGGGGCCTCTTTGACATGCTGTCATCAGAGGAGTGTACGAGTCAAGGGGGCAGTAACAGAGATAGGAGGGTGGGCTGCCCATCCTACTCTGATAGGGTACTGCCCCACGCAACTGCTGTGTGGGTGGGTGCCGCTGGTCTAAATCTGGAGTACAGTAGTGTCCCTGTGCCCACATGGCGGCCCCCGGCACCGTATGTGTGTGGGCATTACATCAGAGGCACTGACATTTCCCACGCGCTCGCCATTCCAGGAAACTCGTAAAGTCCTTTTATAAAGGAATGGCGTCCCAGCGGGGCGCGAGATGACGTTCCAGACGCCTGTGTACTCTCGCGCCTGCTCGCGGCGTGAGATCACCACCCCGAGCGTGTCTGATCTCAGGACTGCCCCACCTCGTAGTGTGAGATCCCATTCCAGGACCGCACGCGCCCCTCCTGCCCCCCCTTGGAGTGTGAGATCACCTCCCCGGATATGTCTGATGTCTGGCCTACGCTCTCTCTTAGTGTGAGATCGCTCCAGGGCATGATGTATCCTCATGCCTGATTGCCTCCCTGTGGGAGATCACATCCCCGGATGTCTCTCCTCAAGCCTACTCTCCCTCACAGCCTGATAGGTCACAGTCCAAACCCATGACCCTTTTGCACTTGCCCAGTCTGAGGGTGTGAGATGCCATCCCCGATCTGTCTGATCTCTCTTAGTGTGAGATCCCATTCAAACCCCCTCTGCACTCTCAAGACTGCTCCCTCTCAGCGTGTGAGATCACCCCTCCCATCTGTCACATCTCATGCTCACTCTCTCCCTCTCAGGGCCGGATTCATGGAAATGTGTGCAGAAATCCCGCAAGGGCAGCGCGCGCCTAGAAGGACACTGTGCGCAGTATAAGAAATGTGCGCCCCGCATATTCATGGAATTCACTGCGCCCCCGACAGACCCCCACGCAAAGCAAAAACAGCCAGAACAGCTACCTTTGCATGCTCCCCTGTGCACGATTACACACACCCTCAAACAGTGCGTGGGGTCCACCGCAAGCAGGCCTGCATCGTGGGGACCCTGCGCAGTGTCCCCTCTAACTGTTGCCAGCACCCCGACATCATGCGTATGAATAATCGTAACTCGTAATTACTTGGGAAATCTGCGTGCAAACCCCTGTAAACAATTCCTGCACCGTTAGACTACGTACGTGCAACCCGTAAGTCTAATTGGAACCCCAATTCAATGCATGCACCCCATTAGCCGACTTGCGATCTTACCATCGTGCCGCAATTCCATGCGCAAGTTCCATGTCTGTATGCCTGCTTTAGGGTGACGGATAGTATGAAGGACTTACATGGCCAATTCCATGTCGAGAGGTTGCACGCTGGGATCCATGAATACGTCTCTTGCTGTGCAATTGTGGGCATGCGATGGACGGCCTGCGGACAGGCCCTCGTAACGCCCTCTTTTTCAGATATTCTTTCCCATTTTCAGTGCTCCACCCCCTACTCTACCCTATGCGCAGGTCTCGCCCACACTCTGCATGGTGTCTCGTGCAAGGCACTCAATGGCTCACAGAGACGTGCCGAGCCTGTGCAATCTCCACACAAGTCTTGCAAAAGTACAGCGCATTCAATTCCATGAATCAACAAAAGCAGATTTGCGCGCAGCTTGGCGCGCAAGTTCACTATTTTCCGCGCAATACATTTACTGAATCGGGCCCTTAGTGTGAGATCACATCCCAAGTCCATGTGTAGTCTCATGCCTGCTTGGTCTCCTGGTGGGAGATCACATTCTGATATCGGTGTGATCACAGGCCAGAATCCAGGCCCTTGTGTGCTCTCGTGCCTGCACGCTCTCAGGGTGGGAGATCACCCCCCTGGATATCTCTAATCTCAGGGCTTCTCTCTCCTATCCTGACATCAGATTTCAGGCTCCGGTGAACTCTCATGATTGCCACCAGTAAGGAGAGAAGTGGCACATTTTTCCCTGAGGGACAAGTACATCTCAGTGGCCCGTTGTGCAGCAGTCCTAACCCACTCCTCACATAAGGAGATTTGCCCAGGATCACACATATAGGGAAGCTGGGCTTCTAGCAACAGGTTCCATGCTTCCACATTCTCTATCTCCCATAATATTTGGACACAAAAGTAAATTGCCAGAACAAGTGTACTACAAACCAAAGCCTGCCCCCACACTCTGAAATGAATAGAACTAATGAACACAACGTCACCCCTTCGATATGATGTCATGACGCAGCATATGATGTTGTCTCTTGGAGACACCGGCCTCAGGTAGCTCCCCGCCCATCAATCATTGCAATAGTCCATCATTTATTTTAAGTTTCTGTGAGAGGACCATGGCTCACAAGTGAAGGTGCCCGGGGGACATTGAAGCTGTGCAGCCTGTGCTGTGCACTCTTCACATGGCCATCTATGGAGCTACACTGCACTCTCTTACTCCATGCACAAGGAAGGCTGTTTGTGCAGTGCACGTTTAACAAAGTCGCCCTTTTAGCGGCACAGGGAGGTCATGTGATATGACCAGGATAACATCATTTGGTGCAATGGGGTAGCTGGGATTTGAACAAGGCTTTCCTGGCTCCACCATGGGGCAGGAGATTGCTACCCCTCCCATGACATCTTTAGTTGTAATCCAATGTGCAAAGCTTTCCGTGTAGTTCTCTTTCAGGGGTTAATCTCGTACTCGGTCACCATCGCTTCTCCTCGACAGTCACCCCATTCACCTGGGTGCTCGCCCACCCAGGGACTCCAGACTGTGAGGTACCAAGAGACTGGCCCAGCTGCCGCTTCCCGCCAGGAAGGTGCAGCGCCAGAGCACACCCGAGGAGAGACAGCCAGAGGGGACCCCCGGGCCCTGATGAGTGCCCCTTAATGACAGCCCCAACTGCTCGGGGATCAGTAACTCAAGCATTGAAAGGCCACCTCATCTCATTGGAAGGTACCCGTGCCCTACCCCAGCCTGTCACGCCTGCATTCTGTGCAGTTGCCATTAGGGTTTATTGTGCATAATGTGTGTTGCTAGTCTGTGCTGGCCCAGTCCATAATCCCATTACAATCCCCCTCGTCTACAACTTGCATCATTTCCTGCTTTATCAGCACTTTCGCAAAGCACGCTCAAAGGGATTGCACTTCTGATCAAAGTGCTCCCCTTGCTCAGTAAAATACTGTAAACAGTTGTGCTCCCAAATGCCAGAAGTATGAAGCAAAAGAAGTACACCTCAACATATCATATATGGTCTAAAGCTGGACCTGTATGTGCTGTGCTGTTCTGTAGATGGGTTAAGCTTGCTGTTGAGGTGCGGTGCTGTTCTGTAGATGGGTTAAGCTTGCTGTGGAGGTGCTGTGCTGTTCTGTAGATGGGTTAAGCTTGCTGTGGAGGTGCGGTGCTGTTCTGTAGATGGGTTAAGCTTGCTGTGGAGGTGCGGTGCTGTTCTGTAGATGGGTTAAGCTTGCTGTGGAGGTGCGGTGCTGTTCTGTAGATGGGTTAAGCTTGCTGTGGAGGTGCTGTGCTGTTCTGTAGATGGGTTAAGCTTGCTGTGGAGGTGCGGTGCTGTTCTGTAGATGGGTTAAGCTTGCTGTGGAGGTGCGGTGCTGTTCTGTAGATGGGTTAAGCTTGCTGTGGAGGTGCGGTGCTTTTCTGTAGATGGGTTAAGCTTGCTGTGGAGGTGCGGTGCTCTTCTGTAGATGGGTTAAGCTTGCTGTGGAGGTGCGGTGCTCTTCTGTAGATGGGTTAAGCTTTCTGTGGAGGTGCGGTGCTTTTCTGTAGATGGGTTAAGCTTGCTGTGGAGGTGCGGTGCTGTTCTGTAGATGGGTTAAGCTTGCTGTGGAGGTGCGGTGCTGTTCTGTAGATGGGTTAAGCTTGCTGTGGAGGTGCAGTGCTGTTCTGTAGATGGGTTAAGCTTGCTGTGGAGGTGCGGTGCTGTTCTGTAGATGGGTTAAGCTTGCTGTGGAGGTGCTGTGCTGTTCTGTAGATGGGTTAAGCTTGCTGTGGAGGTGCGGTGCTGTTCTGTAGATGGGTTAAGCTTGCTGTGGAGGTGCGGTGCTGTTCTGTAGATGGGTTAAGCTTGCTGTGGAGGTGCTGTGCTGTTCTGTAGATGGGTTAAGCTTGCTGTGGAGGTGCTGTGCTGTTCTGTAGATGGGTTAAGCTTGCTGTGGAGGTGCGGTGCTGTTCTGTAGATGGGTTAAGCTTGCTGTGGAGGTGCGGTGCTGTTCTGTAGATGGGTTAAGCTTGCTGTGGAGGTGCGGTGCTTTTCTGTAGATGGGTTAAGCTTGCTGTGGAGGTGCGGTGCTGTTCTGTAGATGGGTTAAGCTTGCTGTGGAGGTGCTGTGCTGTTCTGTAGATGGGTTAAGCTTGCTGTGGAGGTGCGGTGCTGTTCTGTAGATGGGTTAAGCTTGCTGTGGAGGTGCGGTGCTGTTCTGTAGATGGGTTAAGCTTGCTGTGGAGGTGCGGTGCTGTTCTGTAGACGGGTTAAGCTTGCTGTGGAGGTGCTGTGCTGTTCTGTAGATGGGTTAAGCTTGCTGTGGAGGTGCGGTGCTGTTCTGTAGATGGGTTAAGCTTGCTGTGGAGGTGCGGTGCTGTTCTGTAGATGGGTTAAGCTTGCTGTGGAGGTGCGGTGCTGTTCTGTAGATGGGTTAAGCTTGCTGTGGAGGTGCGGTGCTGTTCTGTAGATGGGTTAAGCTTGCTGTGGAGGTGCGGTGCTGTTCTGTAGATGGGTTAAGCTTGCTGTGGAGGTGCGTTGCTGTTCTGTAGATAGGTTAAGCTTGCTGTGGAGGTGCGTTGCTGTTCTGTAGATGGGTTAAGCTTGCGGTGGCGGTGCGGTGCTGTTCTGTAGATGGGTTAAGCTTGCGGTGGAGGTGCGGTGCTGTTCTGTAGATGGGTTAAGCTTGCGGTGGAGGTGCGGTGCTGTTCTGTAGATGGGTTAAGCTTGCTGTGGAGGTGCTGTGCTGTTCTGTAGATGGGTTAAGCTTGCTGTGGAGGTGCGGTGCTGTTCTGTAGATGGGTTAAGCTTGCTGTGGAGGTGCGGTGCTGTTCTGTAGATGGGTTAAGCTTGCTGTGGAGGTGCGGTGCTGTTCTGTAGATGGGTTAAGCTTGCTGTGGAGGTGCGGTGCTGTTCTGTAGATGGGTTAAGCTTGCTGTGGAGGTGCGGTGCTGTTCTGTAGATGGGTTAAGCTTGCTGTGGAGGTGCGGTGCTGTTCTGTAGATGGGTTAAGCTTGCTGTGGAGGTGCTGTGCTGTTCTGTAGATGGGTTAAGCTTGCTGTGGAGGTGCGGTGCTGTTCTGTAGATGGGTTAAGCTTGCTGTGGAGGTGCTGTGCTGTTCTGTAGATGGGTTAAGCTTGCTGTGGAGGTGCGGTGCTGTTCTGTAGATGGGTTAAGCCTGCTGTGGAGGTGCGGTGCTGTTCTGTAGATGGGTTAAGCTTGCTGTGGAGGTGCGGTGCTGTTCTGTAGATGGGTTAAGCTTGCTGTGGAGGTGCGGTGCGGTTCTGTAGATGGGTTAAGCTTGCTGTGGAGGTGCGGTGCTGTTCTGTAGATGGGTTAAGCTTGCTGTAGAGGTGCGGTGCTGTTCTGTAGATGGGTTAAGCTTGCTGTAGAGGTGCGGTGCTGTTCTGTAGATGGGTTAAGCTTGCTGTGGAGGTGCGGTGCTGTTCTGTAGATGGGTTAAGCTTGCTGTGGAGGTGCGGTGCTGTTCTGTAGATGGGTTAAGCTTGCTGTGGAGGTGCTTGTTAAGGAGGTGCTGTGATTTTCTGCAGATCGTATAAGCGTGGTGAGACAGGGCTGTGCTTTCCTGTAGATGGTATAAGCGTGGTGAGACAGTGCTGTGCTTTCCCGTAGATGGTATAAGCACAGTGAGGCAGTGCTGTGCTTTTCTCTACATGGTTTAGGCTAGCGTGGGATGTGCTGTTCTTTTCTGTATATAGTTTAAGCTTGTCGAGACAGTGCTGTGCTTTTGTGTAGATGGTTTAAGCTTGTATGGAAGGTGCTGTGCTTTTCTGTTCATGGTTTAAGCATGGTGAGGTGGTGCTGTGTTTTTGTGTAGATGGTTTAAGCTTTAATGGGCGATGCTGTGCTTTTCAGTGGATGTTGTAAGCGTGTTGAGGTCATGCACTGCTTTTCTGTAGATGGTCATAAGATTGTCGAGGCAGTGCTGTGCTTTTCTGTACATTGTTTAGGCTAGCGTGGTAGACGCTGTGCTTTTCTGTTGATGGTTTAAGCTTGTTGAGGCAGTGCTGTGCTTTTCTGTAAATGGCTTAAGCTTATATGGGAGGTGCTGAGCTTTTCTGTAGATGGTTGAGGCGTGTATGGGAAGGTGCAGTGCTTTTCTGTAGATGGTTTAAGTTTGTATGGGTGGTGCTGTGCTTTTCTGTAGATGGTGTAAGTATGGTGAGGCAGTGCTGTGCTTTTCTGCAGATGGTTATAGCTTATATGGGAGGTGTTGTGCTTTTGTGTAGATGGTTTAAGCATGGTGAGGCAGTGCTGTGCTTTTCTGTAGATGGTTTAGGTTTGTATGGGTGGTGCTGTGCTTTTCTGTAGATGGTTTAAGTATGCTGAGGCAGTGCAGTGTTTTTCTGTAGATGGTTTAAGCATGGTGAGGTAGTGCTGTGCTTTTGTGTAGATGGTTTAAGCATGGTGAGGCAGTGCTGTGCTTTTGTGTACATTGTTTAGGCAAGTGTGGTAGGCACTGTGCTTTTCTGTAGATAGTTTAAGCTTGTTGAGGCAGTGCTGTGCTTTTGTGTAGATGGTTTAAGCATGGTGAGGTGGTGCTGTGTTTTTCTGTAGATGGTTTAGGCTTGTATGGGAAGGTGCAGTGCATTTCTGTAGATGGTTTAAGTTTGTATGGGAGGTGCTGTGCTTTTCTGTAGATGGTTCAAGTATGGTGAGGAGGTGTGCTTTTCTGTACATGGTTTAAGCTTGTTGTGGAGGTGCTGTGCTTTTCTGTAGATGGTTTAAGCTTGTTGAGGAGGTGTGCTTTTCTGTACATGGTTTAAGCTTGTTGTGGAGGTGCTGTGCTTTTCTGTAGGTGGTTTAAGATTGTTGAGGAGGTGCTGTGCTTTTCTGTAGATGGTTTAAGCTTGTATGGGAGGTGCTGTGCTTTTGTGCAGATGGTTTAAACATGGGGAGGTAGTTCAGTGCTTTTCTGTACATGGTTTAAGCTTATATGGGAGGTGCTGTGCTTTTCCGTAGATGGTTTAAGCATGGTGAGGCGGTGCAGTGCTTTTCTGTAGATGGTTTAGGCGTGTATGGGAAGGTGCAGTGCTTTTCTGTAGATGGTTTAAGTTTGTATGGGAGGTGCTGTGCTTTTCTGTAGATGGTTTAAGTATGGTGAGGAGGTGTTGTGCTTTTCTGTACATGGTTTAAGCTTGTTGAGGAGGTGTGCTTTTCTGTACATGGTTTAAGCTTGTTGTGGAGGTGCTGTGCTTTTCTGTAGGTGGTTTAAGCTTGTTGAGGAGGTGCTGTGCTTTTCTGTAGATGGTTTAAGCTTGTATGGGAGGTGCTGTGCTTTTGTGTTGATGGTTTAAGCATGGGGAGGTGGTGCAGTGCTTTTCTGTAGATGGTTTAAGCTTGTATGGGAGGTGCTGTACTTTTCTGTAGATGGTTTAAGCATGGTGAGGCGGTGCAGTGCTTTTCTGTAGATGGTTTAGGCTTGTATGGGAAGGTGCAGTGCTTTTCTGTAGATGGTTTAAGTTTGTATGGGAGGTGCTGTGCTTTTCTGTAGATGGTTTAAGTATGATGAGGAGGTGTTGTGCTTTTCTGTACATGGTTTAAGCTTGTTGTGGAGGTGCTGTGCTTTTCTGTAGATGGTTTAAGCTTGTTGAAGCGGTGTGCTTTTCTGTACATGGTTTAAGCTTGTTGTGGAGGTGCTGTGCTTTTCTGTAGGTGGTTTAAGCTTGTTGAGGAGGTGCTGTGCTTTTCTGTAGATGGTTTAAGCTTGTATGGGAGGTGCTGTGCTTTTGTGTAGATGGTTTAAACATGGAGAGGTGGTTCAGTGCTTTTCTGTACATGGTTTAAGCTTATATGGGAGGTGCTGTGCTTTTCCGTAGATGGTTTAAGCATGGTGAGGAGGTGCTGTGCTTTTCTGACGATGGTTTAAGCTTGTATGGGAGGTGCTGTGCTTTTGTGTTGATGGTTTAAGCATGGGGAGGTGGTGCAGTGCTTTTCTGTAGATGGTTTAAGCTTGTATGGGAGGTGCTGTACTTTTCTGTAAATGGTTTAAGCATGGTGAGGCGGTGCAGTGCTTTTCTGTAGATGGTTGAGGCGTGTATGGGAAGGTGCAGTGCTTTTCTGTAGATGGTTTAAGTTTGTATGGGTGGTGCTGTGCTTTTCTGTAGATGGTGTAAGTATGGTGAGGCAGTGCTGTGCTTTTCTGCAGATGGTTATAGCTTATATGGGAGGTGTTGTGCTTTTGTGTAGATGGTTTAAGCATGGTGAGGCAGTGCTGTGCTTTTCTGTAGATGGTTTAGGTTTGTATGGGTGGTGCTGTGCTTTTCTGTAGATGGTTTAAGTATGCTGAGGCAGTGCAGTGTTTTTCTGTAGATGGTTTAAGCATGGTGAGGTAGTGCTGTGCTTTTGTGTAGATGGTTTAAGCATGGTGAGGCAGTGCTGTGCTTTTGTGTACATTGTTTAGGCAAGTGTGGTAGGCACTGTGCTTTTCTGTAGATAGTTTAAGCTTGTTGAGGCAGTGCTGTGCTTTTGTGTAGATGGTTTAAGCATGGTGAGGTGGTGCTGTGTTTTTCTGTAGATGGTTTAGGCTTGTATGGGAAGGTGCAGTGCTTTTCTGTAGATGGTTTAAGTTTGTATGGGAGGTGCTGTGCTTTTCTGTAGATGGTTCAAGTATGGTGAGGAGGTGTGCTTTTCTGTACATGGTTTAAGCTTGTTGTGGAGGTGCTGTGCTTTTCTGTAGATGGTTTAAGCTTGTTGAGGAGGTGTGCTTTTCTGTACATGGTTTAAGCTTGTTGTGGAGGTGCTGTGCTTTTCTGTAGGTGGTTTAAGATTGTTGAGGAGGTGCTGTGCTTTTCTGTAGATGGTTTAAGCTTGTATGGGAGGTGCTGTGCTTTTGTGCAGATGGTTTAAACATGGGGAGGTAGTTCAGTGCTTTTCTGTACATGGTTTAAGCTTATATGGGAGGTGCTGTGCTTTTCCGTAGATGGTTTAAGCATGGTGAGGCGGTGCAGTGCTTTTCTGTAGATGGTTTAGGCGTGTATGGGAAGGTGCAGTGCTTTTCTGTAGATGGTTTAAGTTTGTATGGGAGGTGCTGTGCTTTTCTGTAGATGGTTTAAGTATGGTGAGGAGGTGCAGTGCTTTTCTGTAGATGGTTTAAGTTTGTATGGGAGGTGCTGTGCTTTTCTGTAGATGGTTTAAGTATGATGAGGAGGTGTTGTGCTTTTCTGTACATGGTTTAAGCTTGTTGTGGAGGTGCTGTGCTTTTCTGTAGATGGTTTAAGCTTGTTGAAGCGGTGTGCTTTTCTGTACATGGTTTAAGCTTGTTGTGGAGGTGCTGTGCTTTTCTGTAGGTGGTTTAAGCTTGTTAAGGAGGTGCTGTGCTTTTCTGTAGATGGTTTAAGCTTGTATGGGAGGTGCTGTGCTTTTGTGTAGATGGTTTAAACATGGAGAGGTGGTTCAGTGCTTTTCTGTACATGGTTTAAGCTTATATGGGAGGTGCTGTGCTTTTCCGTAGATGGTTTAAGCATGGTGAGGAGGTGCTGTGCTTTTCTGACGATGGTTTAAGCTTGTATGGGAGGTGCTGTGCTTTTGTGTTGATGGTTTAAGCATGGGGAGGTGGTGCAGTGCTTTTCTGTAGATGGTTTAAGCTTGTATGGGAGGTGCTGTACTTTTCTGTAAATGGTTTAAGCATGGTGAGGCGGTGCAGTGCTTTTCTGTAGATGGTTTAGGCTTGTATGGGAAGGTGCAGTGCTTTTCTGTAGATGGTTTAAGTTTGTATGGGAGGTGCTGTGCTTTTCTGTATATGGTTTAAGCTTGTTGAGGAGGTGCTGTGCTTTTCTGTAGATGGCTGAAGCTTATTGTGGAGGTGTTGTGTCTTTCTGTATAAAGTTTAAGCTTGTTGTAGCTTGATGGAATGAGACCGCGATACCCACTCATCACTTTTCTGTTATTCACAGCAAATATAGCACCATTCGTATGCTTCTTGGCACTTTCGGCTTTGCATTGTGCTCTGTGGGTTGGCATTTGTAGCACAGGGACACAGCAGTTCATCTCAAGGGGAAGGAAGATTTGAGTTTAAATTGGTGGGCTCATTCCAGCATTCTCCAAAACGCCTCCTGTATCCAACTGTCAAGAGAGTGCCTCGAAGACTCTGCAGGTAGTGGTGGTTAATTCCAGCAGCTGCTGCATTTCTCTATGTGACTATTTATTCATTATTAGATATTTGTTTTTTGCTCTTTAGATGCCAGACTGTAAGATTGGTGAATACGTCGGAGTCCGGATGCTTATCACAAAGGCCCTCTGCAGGAAGCTGCTTAAGTGACAGGGAAGGGAGCCCTTGCCTCAGCGTATGCAGGCTACAAATGGCAGTGTGCAGGGGCACCCTCGCCTCAGCGTATGCAGGCTACAAAGGGCAGTGTGCAGGGGCACCCTCGCCTCAGCGTATGCAGGCTACAAAGGGCAGTGTGCAGGGGCACCCTCGCCTCAGCGTATGCAGGCTACAAAGGGCAGTGTGCAGGGGCACCCTCGCCTCAGCTTATGCAGGCTACAAAGGGCAGTGTGCAGGGGCATCCTTGCCTCAGCTTATGCAGGCTACTGGCGTGTGAAAGGGCAGTGTGCAGGGGCACCCTTGCCTCAGCTTTTGCAGGCTACTGGCGTGTGAAAGGGCAGTGTGCAGGGGCACCCTTGCCTAAGCTTATGCAGGATATAAAGGGCAGTGTGCAGGGGCACCCTTGTCTCTGCTTATGCAGGCTACTGGCGTGGGTGGTCTGAAAGGGCAGTGAGCAGGGGCACCCTTACCTCTGCTTATGCAGGCTACTGGCGTTTGTGGTCTGAAAGGGCAGTGAGCAGGGGCACCCTTACCTCAGTTTATGCAGGCCACTGGCGTGTGAAAGAGAAGTGTGCAGGGGCACCCTTGCCTCTGCTTATGCAGGCTACTGGCGTGTGAAAGGGCAGTGTGCAGGGGCACCCTTGCCTTTGCTTATGCAGGCTACAAAGGGCAGTGTGCAGGGGCACCCTTGCCTAAGCTTATGCAGGCTACTGGCGTGGGTGGTCTGAAAGGACAGTGAGCTGGAGCACCCTTGCCTCTGCTTATGCAGGATACAAAGGGCAGTGTGCAGGGGCACCCTTGCCTCAGCTTTTGCAGGCTACTGGCGTGTGAAAGGGCAGTGTGCAGGGGCACCCTTGCTTAAGCTTATGCAGTCTACAAAGGGCAGTGTGCAGGGGAACCCTTGCCTCTGCTTATGCAGGCTACTGGCGTGGGTGATCTGAAAGGGCAGTGAGCAGGGGCACCCTTACCTCAGCTTATGCAGGCTACAAACGGCAGTGTGCAGGGGCACCCTTGCCTCAGCTTATGCAGGCTACTGGCGTGTGAAAGGGCAGTGTGCAGGGGCACCCTTGCCTAAGCTTATGCAGGCTACAAAGGGCAGTGTGCAGGGGCACGCTTGCCTCTGCTTATGCAGGCTACTGGCGTGGGTGGTCTGAAAGGGCAGTGAGCAGGGGCACCCTTACCTCTGCTTATGCAGGCTACTGGCATGGGTGGTCTGAAAGGGCAATGTGCAGGGGCACCCTTTTCTCTGCGTATGCAGGCTACTGGCGTGTGAAAGGGCAGTGTGCAGGGGCACCCTTGCCTCTGCTTATGCAGGCTACAAAGGGCAGTGTGCAGGGGCACCCTTGCCCAAGATTATGCAGGCTACTGGCGTGGGTGGTCTGAAAGGGCAGTGAGCTGGAGCACCCTTGCCTCTGCTTATGCAGGCTATTGGCGTGTGAAAGGGCAGTGAGCTGGAGCACCCTTGCCTCTGCTTATGCAGGCTACTGGCGTGTGAAAGGGCAGTGTGCAGGGGCACCCTTGCCTAAGCTTATGCAGGCTACAAAGGGCAGTGTGCAGGGCACCCTTGCCTCTGCTTATGCAGGCTACTGGCGTGGGTGATCTGAAAGGGCAGTGAGCAGGGGCACCCTTACCTCAGCTTATGCAGGCTACAAACGGCAGTGTGCAGGGGCACCCTTGCATCAGCTTATGCATGCTACTGTCGTGTGAAAGGGCAGTGTGCAGGGGCACCCTTGCCTAAGCTTATGCAGGCTACAAAGGGCAGTGTGCAGGGGCACCCTTGCCTCTGCTTATGCAGGCTACTGGCGTGGGTGGTCTGAATGGGCAGTGAGCAGGGGCACCCTTACCTCTGCTTATGCAGGCTACTGGCGTGGGTGGTCTGAAAGGGCAGTGTGCAGGGGCACCCTTTTCTCTGCTTATGCAGGCTACTGGCGTGTGAAAGGGCAGTGTGCAGGGGCACCCTTGCCTCTGCTTATGCAGGCTACAAAGGGCAGTGTGCAGTGGCACCCTTGCCCAAGATTATGCAGGCTACTAGCGTGGGTGGTCTCAAAGGGCAGTGAGCTGGAGCACCCTTGCCTCTGCTTATGCAGGCTACTGGCGTGTGAAAGGGCAGCGAGCTATAGCACCCTTGCCTCTGCTTATGCAGGCTACTGGCGTGTGAAAGGGCAGTGTGCAGGGGCACCCTTGCCTAAGCTTATGCAGGCTACAAAGGGCAGTGTGCAGGGGAACCTTGCCTAAGCTTATGCAGGCTACAAAGGGCAGTGTGCAGGGGCACCTTTGCCTCTGCTTATGCGGGCTACTGGCGTGGGTGGTCTGAAAGGGCAGTGAGCAGGGACACCCTTGCCTAAGCTTATGCAGGCTACAAAAGGCAGTGAGCAGGGGCACCCTTGCCTCAGCTTATGCAGGCTACAAAGGGCAGTGTGCAGGGGAACCTTGCCTAAGCTTATGCAGGCTACAAAGGGCAGTGTGCAGGGGCACCTTTGCCTCTGCTTATGCGGGCTACTGGCGTGGGTGGTCTGAAAGGGCAGTGAGCAGGGGCACCCTTGCCTAAGCTTATGCAGGCTACAAAGGGCAGTGTGCAGGGGCACCTTGCCTCAGCTTATGCAGGCTACAAAGGGCAGTGTGCAGGGGCACCTTTGCCTCTACTTATTCGGGCTACTGGCATGGGTGGTCTGAAAGGGCAGTGAGCAGGGGCACCCTTGCCTAGGCTTATGCAGGCTACAAAGGGCAGTGTGCAGGGGCACCCTTGCCTCTGATTATGTGGGCTACTGGCGTGGGTGGTCTGAAAGGGCAGTGAGCAGGGGCACCCTTACCTCTGCTTATGCAGGCTACTGGCGTGGGTGGTCTGAAAGGGCAGTGAGCAGGGGCACCCTTACCTCAGTTTATGCAGGCCACTGGCGTGTGAAAGGGCAGTGTGCAGGGGCACCCTTGCCTCTGCTTATGCAGGGGCACCCCTGTCTCTGCTTATGCGGTCTACTGACGTGGGAGGTCTGAAAGGGCAGTGAGCAGGGGCACCCTTGCTTCTGCTTATGTCTGAAAGGGCAGTGAGCTGGGGCATCCTTGCCTCAGCTTATGCAGGCCAAGGGCGTGTGAAAGGGCAGGGATCAGGGGCACCCTCTCCTGTGCTTATGTTTGAAAGGGCAGTGAGCAGGGGCACCCTTTCCTGTGCTTATGTCTGAAAGGGCAGTGAGCAGGGGCACCCTTTCCTGTGCTTATGTCTGAAAAGGCACTGGTCAGGGGCACCCTTTCCTGTGCTTATGTCTGAAAGGGCAGTGAGCAGGGGCACTCTTGCTTCTGCTTATGTATGAAAGGGCAGTTAGCAGGAGCACCCTTTCCTGTGCTTACTGCCGTCATGAACTCGGATTCATTGGAAAGTGTATTTTTCCAGTGCAAAGTCAGTACAAGTACAAAATGACTTTGCACTATAAAAATACACTTTGCACAGTTCCATGAACCAGGATTTGTTTTGGCCGGGCAACGTCACTTTTCAGCAGTGCAATGTCACCTTGAACTGTGCAAATAATTCCATGAATCGGGCCTTTAGTGGGTGTTTTTGGAAACGTGGAACTGGAGATGGGGAGAAGCCCTGCTCCTTGCCCTGGGTGGGCGGGCGCTAACTCGGAACCACCTGGGTCTCTGAAGCAGGTGCATTTACCGCTAAGCTGCCTTTCCGGCTCTCCGGCTAGCGCTTTTCGTTACACTGCATACCGGTCTTTTGTGTCGGAAGAGAAGGGCATTTCAGGGCGTTTCACAGGAGCCGACAAAGCAGTGCTCGGTGTGTAAACTCTATTTACAGCACAGCACCCAAGGGCGCGCCCTGTGAATGGGGTGTGGTGCTTCTACCCGCAATTCTCAGCGATTTACCTCTCGTGCCCAGACGCTGGGTGCATGGAGCTGTATGCAATGGTTTTTATCTGGCACGGGTCAAGCTGGGAATGAACAGAGATCTGTACAAAAAGGGGGTACATTGACAAAGACCTAGCAATATTCATACGGTTAAAAGGTAGATTATTAAGGGTGCAGAGGGGGGGAACCCCGTCGGTACAGGCAGAGAGAGAGGTGATGCCGGACCCACCCTGTGTAGGGGAGGATGCTTTTTTGGTTGTTACATAGCGCTTATATAACCCATCACCACTGCCTCAAAGCGCTCTGAAACACTTTGCATTGTGCAAAAATGCATAGAAACAACAGCGTAGTTCAGTCTGTCCCCAGTCTGTTCATAACTCTTTCACCTGCGCACCCATAACGTATTCTCTCTCATTAACACGCGCGGTCACACATGCCCTCATTGCTGTACACATTAACTACACATTTTCTTTCTTAACTGCAGCCCGGGTCCAGAACCCGCTCTGTCGCAATCAGGTGGGCAAGATCCTGCTATGGGTCTTCATTTCCCACCCAACAGGAACAGGAAGCAGGACGTTTCCTATTTGCTGCACATATGGGAGGAGCCAGAGCGCCCACTGGACTATGCCCCAGCCACTCTGAATGTGTGGGAAGGCGCAAGAGCGCCCCCTACACACGTTTAGAACGTCAGTACCCCAGCCTGCATTCCCAAAGGGCCAGGCAAGGCTGGGGAAGCAAAACACCTCTGGCCTTGCATGGTCTATTGCACATGCGTGAAGAAGTACGACCTGTCAAAGGGATGCCACGTTTCCCTCCATTTCCCAAGTGAAAATTCCAGTTGAACAGTTCTGAATCAGGGATGTCATTTAGGGGTTGCCAGAGGTCACAGCTGTGACCTCTGAGGTCTCCCTTGACCACTGTGGTCTCCCTTGATCTCTGAAAAAAGAAATTAAAAACCACGTTTTTTTTTTTGTAATGCAAGCTCCTGGGCTGTGGCCAGGACCATGTGGCTCTTTACTTCTGGAGTGGCTGCCTTTCTTGTTCAGGCCCCTTAAAAAAAAGAAGAAAAAGCAGAACAGGAATGCCGCAAGTCTGACACTTTCAGCACTGACCCTAAATAGGAAAGAATAGGAATACCACATAACATGTCTTTCTGGAATTCTATACAATAATTGCTAGACTCATTAAAGGTTTCAGGCACACTTCAGGGGGTAAGCCACTGATTTAGTCTGTTCTTAAATGCCTCAACTCAGCCTTTCATCCTTCAGAGGTCGATAAATGAGTGTCAACACAGGTTGGGTGATATTGGGTGTATATTTTTTCTATATAAAGCGCTTAAGCGCAAGTGCTATATAATAACAAATCATTATCATTTGGTCATGGACGTCTGCTTGCATTCACAGTAATTTGGTAATATGCGCCTATACACACTGATCTTAACGATACATATGGTGATCCATTCTTGTATGAAATGTACATCACATTATAGTGATAACGTAACCATATTTTTCATAGTGTACAATGCTATGTAATGCCAGTTCCTTTTTTGTCAACGGATGAAATGTCGTGTTCCATCACTTCCCGCGGTACACTTCAGGTGGGGTCAAATGACATCACTTCCTGGGATGTCACCAGGGGGTCAAGGGTCATGTGATGTCACTTCCGCTACCCCTGGCATTTTGGTGAAATGACATCCCTGTTCTGAATGGTTTCTACTTCACCCAGTGGCTGGCGCATGTGGTTTGAATGTCAACTGTGCTGCCCTGGCGTACACCTGAGGTGGGTTCCATTTGCCGTAACTAGGCTGTAGGAGATATCTAGAGGGGAACAATGAATGCTGGGAGTTCTCCCCCTCCCCAATCAAAAGCACCACAGCAACATACCTGTTGATATCATTCAATCTAGCCCTGTCTGTGACCCATATGGCGCCAATATCCGCCCTCGCCCCTGTGCAATAGGCAAGCCAAGAAGTAGGCCAGTATGTGGAAAGAATATATATTTATTCATGAATATGAACATTAATATTTGTACAAAACCACAAGACGTGTCACCTCACTTTGTGGCCCAAATGCTTTTCTTTCCTGACAACTCACTTTTTACACAGTTTGGGAACACCCGTTGATTTAGGATAACACAGATCACAGACTCTTTAACCCCAGAGTATGTACAGTTTTCCTTCTTCGGTTATTTCCATCGTGGTTGCATAGAAACGCAGCATGCTTTAGCACCTTTAAGCGTTGCATGTGCTAGATGGAATTACCAATGAAGTTCTCAGACAAAAATAACCGGACAGACTCAAAGAATATGGAAAAGCACTAGTTTATTATCAGCATAAAAAAATAGGGCAATCTGGGGAACAACAGGCAGTGGTCCACACACTCACTTATTCCCTTTTAAGGGTGTGTAGGTACACCATCTGAAGCTTAATGAATAGCCCTTGTCCTTGACTTCTGAATCATGTGTGAGGAGACCACGAATTTGTCAATTTCAACCTTCTATTTACTGCTATTTGATTCAATTGTACTGGGTATCATTACTCCTCTCAGGCTACAGAGACTTGCTAACTCTACCTTGCATGGCTTTTCTGCATCTTTAATTGTACAATACTTGGCTCTTGCAGATGTTTCCCCTTCGCTTAATCCAAGAGAAATCTCTCTTACGTATATGGCGTATCCCTTTGACTCCCCTTGTGCCTTGCAATTATTCCTTGAAGTAGCATCCTTGATCCAAGGCCAATAGACTCCTCTTTATTCCTCACACAAAGCTGTTTGTCTCCTGATTCTGCATCCCTGATCTGTCTCTGAGGTAGCTTGATTGGTTTTAATACAAGTTCGGCGTCCATCTTTCCCTCATTGCCGTCCTACCCACGTTATGTTTTCTTCTGCAGAAAGCTTCTATATGTCTCATCTACCTTGCGCTTCTGTGTATATACACTTACTAGTCAGCAGGTCACTTTATCTTCCTTGCATATATGATTTCTTCATATTTGATTACATGTTAATCTTGTTATTTCAGTTCCATCTTTATTCGTAAGTATTTGCATATCGTTTCAGAGCGTCTTTGCGTCTTCACTTCATGACATCACTCTGCCCTTGTCAGATTTCACTTATAGCTCTATGATGTCCAATGGTGTGTGCAGGCATCCTTCCAGCCTTTCAGTGCAAGGGTACATTGGATACGGTGGTCTGAGTGCACATCGTCTCTCATACACTCGATGTTGTATTGGGATAATACCTGGAGTCCCAGAAAGGTCCTTCTCCTGCTGTTGCAGTATGACAGGGGTGGGTGGGTGGGTGTTATACTAGGGATGGTGTATCCCCCTGCCCCTCGACAACAGGTCTATAGAGTACTTCAGATACTTGGGTCAATCACATAATACTCTTAATTTACAGAATTGTGAAGCCCCCTGGACATGACGGAACAATTTAACGCCACAATATACTTTGCTTGGGGTTTCATTTATAACATGTAGCACCTTGAAACCTGACTGAATCAAATACACTTGACAATACACTTTACATGAAGTTTAATTTAAATAACATGCACCACAGTTCTATGTGAAAAAGCAATTTCACAAACACAGTGAACTGTATTTGTATCTCCCTGCAGCCATGGCAATGCTTTACAGTATTTGAGCACAACAGACATTTACGAACAAACACACACACACACATATATATATATATACATATATATATACATATATATATATATATATATATATATATATATATATATATATATATATATATATATAGATGGTAGTGGCTGTGTAGTTATGGTTAAGTTGCTCATCTCATAGGAAGAGCACTTTTTGGGCAGCTTATAACTTTGCTCCCCATGGACGAATCCTCACCAGACTTTGCAAAGAAAGTCTATGGCCCACTCAGAATGTTTTTGCAATTTGGTGAGGTTTGGTCCGGGGGGGGCAAATTTATAGGGGGGGTGCCAACATTTCTTTTTTTCCCATAGACATAATGGGAAAAAACTTTGCTGGACGGATTTACATTTGTGGCAGGAGCGGTGGCTTGGTCCTGAAAGCGTGCTTTCTTTTATTTGGTGTAAATCCATCCAGTAGTTTCTTTTTAAACGGCCAAAATGTAAAGCAAAAATATTTGTGATATCTATGTCCGTTCCGCGGACTCAGTTCCCTGTTCGGTCCACGGACTGGCCTCTGATTGGCTGCACTGTACGCGGACTGGCTTCTGATTGGTCGGAAAAATTTGCTGACTTTTGCGTGGTCCGCGGACACCGGGATGCGTCCACTGATTAGATGGTGAGAAAACGTGAAATGCGTCTGTTTTCCTGAAACGCCAGCCATCTTGGTTTCGCAGAAAACTTTTTAAAAATAACAGCATTTCACTTGTCAAACTCGACTAACAATCTCTGTGGATGTGGGGGGTGGGTGAGGATTGGATTGGATATGGTTATAAAAAGCCAAAAAACAGGCTGTTTCACCCCCCTGAAGGTCTGCAAACACTCTGGATGTCCTGGGGCAGTCCTGTGGTGTTCGCAGACACTTCAGATGTCCTAGGACATCTGTACCTATTTCTGCATTACAGGGTTGGGGAAAAGCAGTTTTTGGATGGCTTATAACATTTGCGCCACTCAATGAAACTGCATGTAATTTTGCAATTTTATTCTAGAACTAATCCTAAATTGTTTTGAAAAATATTTTGGGATTCTGTCAAGAGGGGGAAAAATTAGAGGTGGGGTCCCAAAATATTGTAAAGGCATATAAATGTGGTGTCATTTGACGAATCTGCACAACGATTTTGGATCTAGATATAAATGGTTTTCTAAAGTTTGGTGGGATTTTCTCAAGAGGGGGTGAAATTAGAGGGGGGGTTTCAACATTTTTTGATGGCTTATAACTTTGTTGCTATTTGACGAATATGGATAAAAGTTTTGAGAAAGATTATAGACTAAACCTTCAATATTTGTGTAAAGACTGAATGGATTTTGTCGAGTGGGGGCTAAGTTATATGACTATTGTATGTACATACATTTTGACACTTTAAAAAAAATAAAACATGGGTGGATTTCGAGCAAACTCGTGAGGAGGATTGGCAAGGACATTAAAGCATGGTTTTGCAAATGTGCACGTGTTTTATTTTTTGACAAGTGTAATAAAGTAGGTACAAAAAATAGTCATATACTTTTGGTGACTGAGGTAGCCTGTGGCCGTGGGCAGTAGCCAGATTATCTGGATCATGGCATAAGGTTATGACACGGACAATCTGGCTACTGGCCAGGACCGATAGGGACGGAAAATGGTGTTAAAGTGGCTATGTCTACCTTGGACCGGCTATGTGGTAAAGTTATTCGAAGGTAGGATAGGTTTGAAAGGGAAAAAAAGTGCTTGTGGTAATATGGTCATAGGGTTTTGCGGGCTGCCATGGAAAGGGAAGAGGGGCTGTTTATGGAGCCCCGCCTTCTCTTTCCATGTTGGCTGTCTTGGAAAAGGATTTTACTTCCTTCTTACAGTGGGACGTCGCTTTAGGAAACAGGGGTGCTAATGGCCTTTATCTGCCATTTCAGGGGCTGTAATGGACGATAATGGCCCGTAGCCCTCCTTATTTATTTATTTATTTATAACACACCAATGCCCGTTGACATCGGGCTGTGTGGTTACAGTATTTGTTGAGGAAGATGAGGTGGAGGAAGACAGTTTACTACTTGCTGAGAAAGGAATAACCTTTCTGAGAGCATTGTGTCATTGGACTTGGTGTGGCGGCGCATGGAGGTGGTCCCGTAGGAGTACTGTCCAGGTAGTCTGCGACTGAGTGCACTCAGTGCCATTCACTTTGGTAGCTTTAGCCTTTGGTACACTCCCAACAGTAGCACAGAACTGGCACACCTATAATTCGATCTTGGTGCTAGAAGTAGGCACTTCCTCTACCTCATCTTCTTGGTCCTCTTCATTGTCTTTGGAAGTACTGTGCTTTTTTTGTTGTGAAGGTCCTCCAGCTGGTGGTGGTGGTGGCTCTTGGGGAGGAGGGATGGAAATAACTTATGCCATTTTTAGGATAAATAGCAGTTTTGATAAATTTCTTCGAATTATGTACTGTGTACTAGATTGGTAATGGATAATGAGTACGAAAAGGTGTAGGGGGTGTGCAAGGGAAATTTTGAAGTTGAAAGTTCCTAGATCAGTAGAAAATGCAGTTCCGAACTGTCAGCGAAAGACGGATCTTATCGTGCACTGCGGACGGGTTCTCGGACACGTCATCATGCCGCGCCAGTGCATGGTCATGTGGCACTGTCCGGAAGGTCCGCAATGAAGTCAGATATTTGTATATGTCTACGGATGCAAAACTAGTTGAAGTAGTTGCAAAACGTGTATAGAAGTGTTAAAAATGATTCTAGAAAGTGGGAAATGGCAGAGTTTTAAGGTGACACTTTGTAAATTGGACACGAATATTGTTATATTTGGTAAGTATGATATTAGTAAGTTGTAGGAAAACAGCATGCACTGGTAAAAACCCATGAAATTCACTGAAAAAACGTGGTTAAAGGGACGTTATGGTTAAGTTGCACTAATAAAAACCTATGAAATTCAATGAAAAAACTTTGTTAAGGGGACGTTATGGTTAAGTTGCACTAATAAAAACCTATGAAATTCAATGAAAAAACTTTGTTAAAGGGACGTTATGGTTAAGTTGCACTAATAAAAACCTATGAAATTCAATGAAAAAACTTTGTTAAGGGGACGTTATGGTTAAGTTGCACTAATAAAAACCTATGAAATTCAATGAAAAAACTTTGTTAAAGGGACATTATGGTTAAGTTGCACTAATAAAAACCTATGAAATTCACTGAAAAATCTTTGCTAAATGGACATTATGGTTAAGTTGGACTAATAAAACCTATGAAATTCAATGAAAAAACTTTGTTAAAGGGACGTTATGGTTAAGTTGCACTAATAAAAACCTATGAAATTCAATAAAACATTTTTGTTAAAAGGACGGTATGGTTACAAGTAAAATAAAAAAAACCTGAAATTCGCCAGTTATGGAAAACCAAGCAACCATAACTCGCGCCACCACCGTGCACTGCTAAGACTAACACTGCTAAGACTAACACATGACATCACTCTGCCCTTGTCAGATTTCACTTATAGCTCTATGATGTCCAATGGTGTGTGCAGGCATCCTTCCAGCCTTTCAGTGCAAGGGTACATTGGATACGGTTGTCTGAGTGCACATCGTCTCTCATACACTCGATGTTGTATTGGGATAATACCTGGAGTCCCAGAAAGGTCCTTCTGGTGTTGCAGTATGACAGGGGTGGGTGGGTGGGTGTTATACTAGGGATGGTGTATCCCCCTGCCCCTCTACAACAGGTCTATAGAGTACTTCAGATACTTGGGTCAATCACATAATACTCTTAATTTACAGAATTGTGAAGCCCCCTGGACATGACGGAACAGTTTAACGCCACAATATACTTTGCTTGGGGTTTCATTTATAACATGTAGCACCTTGAAACCTGACTGAATCAAATACACTTGACAATACACAAAGATGACATCACAAATATCATTGATGACATCACTGATGACATCACATGTGCATTTACTTTTCATACAAGGGGTTGTGATTGTAATGTTGGCAAAAAAGTAACAGGGATTATCGGGAGATGTGTAATAAACTACATACTTCATCATGCAATGTAGTGTTCTAAAGAACATTCCATTGCAGTGTTCTTTCTAGTACAGGAACCTACTCATACAGAAATGTAGGTATTGGCTGCAGCATACACCACAGAGGTGCTATATTTGTAATTTTCCAAAGTTCCATAATAAAACGGTAAATGCTTCTGTGTCATACTTTTCCGGTCTGTGAAACATGTACTAAGTAGCTAATAATGCATCACTTACTACATATTTCTACTAATACACACAACACATAAATAGACCACAATGCATACAAATATGGGGCTTATGTATGGAGAGTAAAGTAAGCAAACAAGAGGCAGTATCATGAGCAACTGTGTATAATCTACATGATTGTATTCACACACAAAAATTATTGCTGTGTTTCAGGCCTGCTTCTTCCCCTATATATGTACATCATAAGATGCGATTAAATAATAAGGGAAGTAGTGTAAGAACATGTGAGAATAGCAATATCTAATAATGTAATACCTTTTGAAAGTTACGTTTCTGACTGTCAGTAAAAAACCCACCTGGCCTAGATATGGCAGTGAACAAAAAAGAAGGGGCTAGACATGTGATGTCATCAATGATATTTGTGATGTCATCTTTGATGTCCTGGGTGTTAGTCTTAGCCGTGCACGGTGGTGGCGCGGGTTATGGTTGCTTGGCTTACCATAACTGGCGAATTTCAGGGGTTTTCCGATTTTACTTGTAACCATAATGTCCTTTTAAGAACGTTTTTTAATTGAATTTCATAGGTTTTTATTAGTGCAACTTAACCATAACGTCCCTTTAACAAAGTTTTTTCATTGAATATATATATATATATATATATATATTCTTCCTTACCCCCTAAGCAATGCAGAATCTCTCTTCTATCAGATTTCACTTTCTCAATTTGTGCGGAAAAGTTTGGTTGTTTGTTTTATTCATTTATAATGCGAACAAGACCTGAGGGTAAGAGGGCACAGCAGTAGAGGATATGCAAAGCTTACAGAGGTTACAAAGTTTACAAAGTTACATTTACAAAGGGTTAATGATATAAACAGACCGAAGCAGTAATACAATAAAATTATATACAGGATGTTTTACAGTAGATTATATACAGGATATTATTCAGAATTGCCGGTAGTGTAACAACAGAATCGTAGTACGGGCCATAAGAAACCGGATCAATTTACAATATACAGGCTGTATCTGTAGTGAAGGCGAGTGGGTGGCAGGGGGGCGCTGGCTAGCTGATCGATTGTTTCAAAAGGTTGATGTAGTTGGATCTAAAATGAAGGTAGGATTTCTCAGCACGTATAGTGTGGGTAGTGAGTTCCATACTTGGGCTGCCAAATCAGTGATTTCACCATGAAGACACGTTTCCTCTACCACTAACCCAGATATTCAGCAGTTATGATGTGGAACCCCTCTGCTTTAAGGCAGGTTCTGGGAGATAGTTAGCAGTTCGACATTTTGTTTCTGTGCACCCCTCCCTTTAGGGAACTTTTGGGGTTGGCAAACGAACCAGGAGTACCTATATTTCTATCCACACTGAAGGCGATGTTGTTGATTTTGAATTTCAACAAAATCCCCCTATGTCAGTTGGTTATAAGGGAATTAATTAAATTATTATTTATAAAAAATACAAAGGATCTACTTAGTATGCCTACCCAATCAATAAGGGAAGATATCATATCAAACAGATCCACACAAGACTTGGTTTGGTTGGACAGGTTTACTTATATAGAATATCTCTGGGTTTTGTTCTCAGGAAAAAGATAACTCCTCCTGGGATCTCATGGGAAAGGACAGGGATTTTGTCAGATGGCATCTAGAGGTTCAGTCATGGACACTTCCAGCATTAATCCCCTTTGATTTGTCTCTCCTTGTATGGGTCCAAGCTTCTGTCTATACCTCTCAGGCTGTCTTGGTTTTCCAGCAATTTTTCAATATTACCACTCAGATCATATCATACATCTCTCTCTTTTCCCATTGTGCTTCTCTTTATAAACCCTACTCGCACCCAAAATTATCAAAATTAGGATGTGCCAGCTTATTGGCTCTTGATTTGACCTCTATTGTGACTCGCGTTGCAATGATTGGTTCCAGATGTTACAAGGCATCCACCCTATTGACTCATAACTCCAACCTTTTGAAATTGCATTTTTAACTGCTTCTGTTATGCCTTAAACACTTAAATATTGCAACATTTTGTAATTTTTAAATAAGCATCATTATATATAGATATCTGAATTGTAATGAGCTTGCCGGAATTAAAATACGGTGTCTCATTTCAGCACAAGGTTGCAGGTTTGAATGACAGATATCCGTGATTTATTCTAAAATTATAACAGTTTATCAACACATTTTCTATAGAGATATCTGATTTAATAAACTATCATCTCAGTGAATCTCTGTTTCATGACATTTTCTGGGAAGCTATCATCACATTTCAGCGTGTAACTTTTTAATTCCCACGGTCAAATCATTAGGGGAATGGTCTAATTAGATGGCCCCATTTGTTTCTTTTTCAATGATATTTGTAAAAGTTTTGTAAGTGTCACGGTTCCAAAGATAATGGGCAAAGTTTGATCCTCTATGTAAACCAAGAGCAATTTCTAGGCATATAAGCATATTTGTACTTCAATTGCACATTACATTTCTTTTCTTCAAACGTAACATGTGGTCTGGACCATCTGCTTCTTTGTTTATTCTGGCTGAAATTAGTCTATTAACATTCTTTCTTCCAAGGCTAATGCCCATTGGGGTCCTTATCTTTGGGAGCAGAGAGGCAAGCTCCACCTCCTGTCATCATGTGGTGGTCTTCCATTGCATATCATCTGTCAGTCAGCCCAAGGAGGGACCATGAATTTACTTGAATTTTGGGGAATTATTCTGAGTTCACCTCTGTTAACTGGGCCTTTTGTTTTACCGGGGCCATCTGTCCACCTCATAAAACCTTAGTATGGCACAATCTCTGTGCTATTTCTTGCCTCTGTGACCTTCAAAGACATTGCCTGATTCTGAAAAGGATAGGCGGGAGGTGTGCAGTGTCTGGGCCTTTTAATCTACCCGGTAAAGATCTTCTATTGCTAAGTCCAGTTTTTAGCTCAATAACTAGGAACAGCAAGATACATGACACTCTTCCATTCTGCGTTTTTATACATTAAATCAGCTTTACATCTTACAGTAAATACAATACATCTCTTCATTTTTCCTTGCACTGCTTGTGTCAGTATTTTTCAATAGGTTAAACAATCTCCACCTTCATTAAAGTGGTCCCATTTTTTTCTCTTTCTCAGAAAACAGCATATTGATGTTTGGCATTTGCGAATGCAATGCTCCCTTTTTTGTCTGTCAGTCAACAGCATGCCTTTAAATGTTCCTCCTCTGCTGTGTATTTTCATATTTAATATGTTCCTTGCTCCAAGCTGCAGAATACACATTTACCTGGTCTCTCTATTTTAGCGAATGATCCTGTGTTTTCATGGTTTTGCAGGTGAAATGACTGCTGGCCTTTGCTCTGCCAGTCTGTAATAATGGAGATGGGGGTTGCGCTAGGTATGGCCAAGCCCTCATCCCCTGCCGAGTATGCATGAAGATACAAGCCAAGAACTGGTCTATAAACAGTTAGTAAAACAACAGTAGCAAAATACTAAGAGCCACGTAGCCGCCATTAAGAGTAGAGTGGTATGTGGGACACAACTAGGGTGATAGGTAGTTTCATCCTGCATCCGCAGAACCAAGAGGCTGCTGCATACACAGGCAGGGAATAATAAATGGCAACACGCACACACATGAAGAGCATGACAAACACGAAGACGACTCGCATATAGATATGAAGAACACGTACATGTAGACACAAAGAACATTAACATGCAAGACATGAAGAAAACAACATTGTGCAGAATAAACAGAAGTACCTCCATTATTCAGACCAAACACTGCTAGACCTCAATTTGCAGCCAGACATAATATTGCTTAAAACAAGTTTCCATGCTTCACAATGCTTGGACTGGCCACAGACACCAAGGTCAGTGCGCCGAAGGGAGTTTGGGTTAGCAAGCTGAAACCACACCAGATAATGTTTCCCGGGACAACCAACACACAATTATTAAAGTTAATTAGTTTCAATTGGTAGCAGTGAGAAATACACATATCCTTGAATGCCAGGTGCAAGTAGCTACTGTGGCAATTAAGCCCATAATGAATGAATGTACAGCACCCCAAGTGGCTGCCGAAGGGAAGCACACACACGTTAGGATAGTAGAAATACAATAAGTAGAATTGAGCTCGGAACAGTGGTCCTCTGCCATGTGATCCCCACAGGCCAAATTAGATAGTGCTACTGCCAATATCTTAGCACATCCTGACAGTATCGGGGGAAAAGCTTGGGAAAAATCCTGAACGCGGGAATATGCCGATTTCAGCGCTGTTAAAAAGAACGTAAAAAAAACAAATGTGGACTAAGGGGAGTTGGGTTTGCAGCGGGGGTCCCCGCTCCCATTACTCGATGTTAATGGAATTTGGCGTGGTGGGGGTGTCGACGGCATCGCTAAAAAGGGAAGTGGGGGACAAATATTTTTTTTTTTAAAAAGACACAAAAAAAACCCTGCTGCAGAAGTTCCGCCTCTCAATGGGGAGGCGAAGCTCACGTCACAGGGATAGATCTGTGCAGAGGAGCAGCAGGTAAGTCGGCGGCAGAGGTAAGTATGGATGATCCATTCTATTAACAAATCAAGGATGAGAATAGAAATGTGCTGTGATTGTATTAACCATGACGTCAATTATGATGATTTCTTCCCCTAAAAAGTTATTGTTCCTAACGCCTTTTGAGATTGTCCTTTGTACGCTCTCCCAGCGGCTGCCTGTTTTGGACTAAAGCCAGGTTTTCTCGTGCACCTGGAGTTACTCCATTCATGCTCTTACTACTGGTATCTTTGGGCCTATCGTAACAAGTCCACAGTATGCTTCCCAATTACAAGACAGTATTTGTGCACTTTTAGGCCCACAATGGCCAGGGCAGCAGCTCATCAGTCTTGGGACTACATTTACCACACAAGGCATTGTAGAGACCATGTGCAACTGGTCGTCTGAATTTTTCACAACGGGCCATGACAACATCACATCTCACCGTGACCGTATCCCAATGTTCCATGACCACATCACAATGTACCATGACAACATTACAACATGCCATGACCACATCATGTTACCCCATGACTACCTCATGACATGTCATAACTACACCACAACGAGCCAAGACCACATCAGAACAGGCCATGACCATATTAGAACGGCCCACAACAACATTGCAATGTGCCATGACCACATCATGATGCGTCAGGACTACATTATGAGGCGCCATGACCAAATCATGCCAGCACCGACGTCCTTGGGCCGCTCCTGTTCAAACAGAGGGTGCAATACAAGACTTGGTGTTTGGTCCACAGAGCCCCCCATGGTTGTACCCGGAATACCTTTCAGTAGGATTTCAATTCAACCAGCCATTCAGGCATGTGAGGTCTACGTTAAGAACTCAGTCTAACTATCCAGTCAACGATGTCATAGCTGGTCTCTCCCTGTAGAGGGCTCCACTCTCTGGAACGGTCACTCCTATACCCAAAAATTAAGCCTGACTTCCTGAATTCCTGGAGAAGTTTAGGACTCGCATATTTAATTCAGAAACTGTCTGAGTCTGTCCTGGAACCGTGACCAAATGTGTCTGCGTCGCTTCTTGTGAAGGTCGGACAACTAAACCAACCCTGGCATGCGGGCAGACACTGCCAGATGGGCTGTACCACACATGTGGCATGTAACTGGCAGATTTCCCCCATAACAGAACTTTTTCTTATACTGAACTAATACTAAGCGTAGTATATAGGACTTCACTACTCTTGCACTCTCAGGTCTGAGCTTCCCCTATGCTTCTGCACTGGTGCCCCCATGGTATTACAGAAGTATTGCACTGTTATAGCGGCAAATAGTGCTGGAATGCATGGCTGGAGTCCTAGTTCTTTACACTGGCGCAAACATCCATGTAAAGAAAATGTTTTTTTGCACTTCGGCAATGTTTACCCTAGTGCTGTTTGCACGTGCAACAGTGCAAAGTTACTGTAATACAGCCCCTCGATTTTTGTTGATCATATGGTTCCAAAGACTACCTACTTTTCTATGGTGGCAAGGCAGCTTTGTAAGTAAAGTGCTCACCTCTGATATGAGTGCTCAACATGCAGGACACAGGGCTGCACCGCAAAAGTGAGGTTATACGCTTGGGTGTTACTACCACCAATTCTTAGGAGGTGAGTACAGCATAAAGCCTCATGATTGTTATTTCTTCTGCGCACATGCAGTGCCTAGAGGCAGATAAAGATCACTGTGCAAGGCTTAATTAGAACCCCAGAGATAGCATTTGCAAATGTCATTATTTTCTAAGCACCTGTCCCATTGCTGGTCCCCATTTGTTTTCTGTTATTGGCTCTTGCACGGTGGCCAGTGAGCCTCAGCTTGGAGCTTTGGATTGGCTGAAAGTCCTAAAGCCACTGAATTCCAAGGCCTGGGACTCCTTGCTTTCACCAGGACAAGCCCCCATGCTGGAAAATTGAATAGAACCGCAGACAGACTTACTCAGCTGCAATACAAGTGCTCCCTAGCCAAGTGCACAGACTGGTTAACACTTATGCTCTTAGGCACAGCAACAAAATATTTGGTTAAAAACAGCTTAATTAGAAACACAAAAACAATCTTACAAAAATGTTTGATAGTGCAAAACCAAATTCAGTTGTGGCTGGAACACTCTGCCTACCAATGTAACTTATTTTCCATGTGTGCAATCCTTTTCTCTGCCTACAAACAATCTACATCATGTATGACCATACATTCATATGTTTACTCTGTGTATACACTCAATTTCTTTGTGTGTGGTCACGCTGGGCTGTGTTAGTCTCTGTATACTAGTCAGATGAACACAGGATGGAGCATACATGTGGAGCATACAAGCTTCCTGAAGTCCCCCTTGACAAGTTTCTTTCCTTTTTGGTAATGTGGGAATTTCATCTGGTGTCAGTAACGTGAAGACAATGAGCTTGGTCTGGTTGTGGTGAATATTCAAATTGTGCTGTCACAAGTTTTTAGGTGCGAACTGGTAAAGGGATATATGTGTGTTATCTACCGTAGCTAGCATTATTAATGAATCTCAGTTGGATAGGCAGCCAATCCCATGCTATCTTCTGCAAAGTGGTTTCTTGCTTGTAGGGGTGTCTCCTTTCATGCGCGACCCTTTATTTAGAGAGTAATACCACAAAGCATACAGCTGAATACGATTGCACCTATACGCCTGTTATGCTTCTATATATGCATACATGCACCGTAGCTGTAGCTTCAGTATACCGACATTATCAGAGATTGATATCTACCTCCATTTTGGAGGAAATGAATTGCCCCGTCTACTCGCCCGCGGGACTGAAGTCCGGGTCTGGGTGGACCAGGCGTGTTGAATACGCAGTGTATAAAACAAAGTGGAAAGCCTAAGTGAACATATAGTCATAGAGAGTTCCCCTGTGTGCATAGTTACATTAAGATGGCTGCCCGTTCCCCGGCGGTGTACCTCAAGGTGAGAAAAGGGAACAAAAAGTTGCCCCTACTCTAAATAGCCAGTGACTGTAGGCCTGAATACATCACCTGTGTAGGGCCATGAAAACATGGGAGACTAACTCAGGACATCTTACCCCCACCCTCTCCTTATCTTTCACTTGAGCAATTGAAGCACTGAAGCCCACAGCCACCGCGATGTGGGCTCTCGCCGCCTCGTGCCTGGGGGGCAGGGGACACACTACCTCATCCCTCGCCCTCACTAAAGTCAGAAGTCAGGGTGAGGACTCTGGACCGGGGCGGACTGGAGCTGACTAGCTGGCGGCGGGGGAAGGGGTGCTCCGTTCTCATCTCCCCTCCGTATGTCACACATGTACTATGAAGCTCTCCCTGCTTCCTGGTTCCTGTCTGTGTACAGCGCAGGAGCCAGAAGCCTATATTGAAAACAGAGCATCAAGTTCATGGGAAACAGGTACTTTTTAAAATGTGTGCATGCCAGATGTGATTACGTCATGTGAATGAGAATGCAGTGTGTGTGTGTGTGTGTGAATATTGTGCGTGTGAGTGTGGTGAATGGAGTGTGAATGCTTGGAGTGTGCGGTGTTATTGCAAGAAAAGGGATAAGGGTGAGTGACTGGTGAATTACTGGGTATGAATGTGGTTATGTGTATGTAACGCGTTGGGTGGCGCGGAGGGCAGGCATGACACATTTTACTGGGCATATAGATGCCCAGTACAAAATGTCATCCCTTCCTCTTGCCCCCCAATTCCTCAAATGCCCACAACTATGATAAAGCAAGCATGAGACGTGTTATTACATGTTAGACTGGCATTTTGGTGAAGCTACTCAAGCCATTCGTTACTATGGCATGACAGTTTTACACCGGGCATCTTTGATAAAGCAAGCATAATATGCATTGTCACGTGACAAGACTTGCATTTTTGTGCAGCCAGCCTAGCCATCTCTTACTGCATCATGACATTTTGTGCTGCCCATCTATGCCCCTAGCAAGGATGTAAAGTTTTACTGCATGGCTTTACTGCATTTTGGTGCAGCCATTATAGCCATTTCTTATTGTGGCATAATACATTTTATTGTGCATGTATGATAAAGCAAGCATGATAAGTGTTATTACCTAGGTAGACTGGCTTTTTGGTGCAGCCAGTCCAGCCATTTCTTCCTGTGGCATGACTTTTTTACTGGATATCTACGATCAAGTAAGCATAATAAGTGTTGTTATGTGGCTAGCTGGCATTTTGGTTCAGCCAGTCTAGCTATAATATCTTACGGTGGAATGGTATTTTTTAACGGGCATCTATGAAAAAGCGAGGAAAAGTGTAATTACGTGTCTAGATTGGGCTACATTGGTGCAGCCACTTTGGACATGTTTTCTTATTGTGGCATGGCATTTTTAGTGGCACAGCAAACACAAGTATGTTCTTATACGGGGGTACTGCTATATATTGGCAGAGTCAGCTGGAACATGTTTTATAGTATAATTACAGGCATTATGTACAAAGCAAACATTAATGTATGTTCTTACGTGTGAATACTGGCATATATTGGTGCTGCCAGCATGGAAATGTATGGGCACAGTCAGCGTGAACATCTTTTATATACTGACTTTTGTTGTGGGCAAAGGCATCATGAAAATACATTTGCAATGCTCCTGTGCACTGTTGGTGACTTTCATCTATTGGATATTTTTATGTAAAGCGTTGTACTCTCTGGTCCCTCTATCGCCCATGGGCACCCTCCACCACAACGCAGGCTTCCCTGTTAACCAAACCCATCCTGAACACTAGCAATCAGTACCCCCTACCATCTACTGTAACCTTTCCACCACGGGAAGGCCAAAGGACACAGCCTTATCTGTCTTACTCTATCCGGGACTTTCTAGGGGTGCCCTACTCTAATATGCAAGGGATGAAGGGTAGTTTAGGGATGGGCCTGTATTCCCTCACTCTCCCGTTCTTTCTGTCTCCTTGCACTCCTCCATTGTAATGCAAGACTACAGAAACCCCTCTTGCTCCCAAGCCCTCCTGGCGTGCAGCAATTGGACCAGTCTCTGTGCTGCTCTTCTCTGGGAGCCTGGTCAGCAAGGGGGAGTGATGCTTCATCCAGAGTCGGTATGGGAGCGGATACGTGTGTATAGGCGTGTTATAAATACAATATCATGTCATATCGTGTCTCTCTCCCGCAGTCCGCTGGCCTCACTCTGCATGGCCGTGCTTTGAAGTTCTCAAACAAAGTGACGACAACATAAAATAGAGAGACCTCCAGGCCAGAGGGAGACTGCCTGCCATTGGAGGATTGAAAGTGGTACGGATCTTCACACTCAAGTCACGTTCAGGGGGGATCAGGGACTAGCCGCCCTCCCAACCCCCTGAACCCAACTCCACTGTAGGCTGGCTCTGGCATACGCCCTGGTGCGCCACTTACCCCAGGCTGGGTGGGGCCCAGTCCCTGACCCTGTCACAACATAGGACAGCATGACATAGCATAACATACATTAAACATGTATATTTGGAGGTCCCGGTCCCCTTTCTCCGATTCCTTGTGCCCTTCTGTTTTCTGTCTTCTGCCCCGCCTTCTCAATAGGCCTAGGTAGCACCTGGGCAGAGTGGCGCCGTCGCCAGCTTGGGTCATATAACCCTTAGGGAAGTAGTCGGGGTGGAAGGAGGCCGGGGGGAGCCGTGGCCAGAGGCCAGACGGATTCCGACTGCATTTTACCTTAGGCTGACACCCCTTAATCCCCACTCAAGTGGTAAAGCAGGGTTCAGCAAGGTGCCCTGGTGTTCGCCTTGGGAACATGCCCGCAGCTGGCACAGAGGACAGAGGAATAAATTCCCAATTATCTTTTATTAAATGAACTTAATTGCTATAAAGAATGAAAATATTAAGTGCTAACCACGATACTGGGAACTATTACAAATCCCAGGTACAGTGAATTCTTAAGGATAATAAAAAAAAAGTCTATGATTGGACAATACACCCAAAAGCCCGCTGGCTACAAATGGAAAAAGAAGATGGGCGGTGACCCCTTTACTGTGGCGTAGCATTATGCTGTGACACTCGTGTCACACGCACAGCCCTCAGTAGAGGTTATGCTGTGACACTAGTGAAACATTCACAGCCCTCAGTAGAGGTTATGCTGTGACACTCGTGTCACACACGCAGCCCCCAGTAGAGGTTAAGCTGTGACACTAGTGAAACATTCACATCCCTCAGTAGAGGGCATTCTGTTACACTCGTGTCACACGCACAGCCCCCAGTAGAGGTTAAGCTGTGACACTAGTGAAACACGCACAGCCCATCAGTAGAGGCATTGCTGTGGCACTCGTGTCACAAGCACAGCCCTCAGTGGAGTTTATGCTATGGCACTCGTGTCACACGCACATCCCTCAGTAGAGGATATGCTGTGACACTAGTGAAACACAGACAACCCTCAGTAGAGGTTATGCTGTGACACTCGTGTCACACGCACAGCCCTTGGTAGAGGTTATGTTGTGACACTCATGTCACACGCACACCCCTCAGTAGAGGTTATACTGTGAGACTAGTGAAACACGCACGGCCCTCAATAGAGGCTATGCTGTGACACTCGCGTCACACGCACAGCCTTCAGTAGAGGTTATGCTGTGACACTTGTGTCACACGCACAACCCTCAGCAGAGGTTATGCTGTGGCACTAGTGACACACGCTATTCTGTGACACTAGTGAAACACGCACAACCCTCAGTAGAGGTTATGCTGTGACACTAGTGAAACACGCCCAGCCCTCGGTAGAGGTTATACCATGACACTAGTGAAACACGCACAACCCTCAGTAGAGATTATGCTGTGACACTCATGTCACACGTACACCCAACAGTAGAGGTGACACTGTGACACCAGTGAAACACGCATAGCCCTCAATAGAGGTTATGCTGTGACACTCGTGTCACACGCACAGCCCTCAGTAGAGGCTATGCTGTCACACTAGTGACACATGCTATTCTGTGACACTAGTGAAACACGCACAACCCTCAGTAGAGGTTATGCTGTGACACTCGTGTCACACGCACAACCCTCGGTAGAGGTTATGCTGTGACCCTCATGTCACACGCACACCCATCAGTAAAGGTTATACTGTGACACTAGTGAAACACACACAACCCTCAGTAGAGATTATGCTGTAACACTCATGTCACACGCACACCTCTTAGTAGAGGGTACACTGTGACACTAGTGAAACACGCACAGCCCTCAATAGAGGTTATGCTGTGACACTCGTGTCACACGCACAGCCCTCAATAAAGGTTATGCTGTGACACTCATGTCACACGCACAACCCTCAGTGGAGGTTATGCTGTGACACTAGTGACAAACACTATTCTGTGACACTAGTGAAACACGCACAACCGACAGTAGAAGTTATGCTGTGACACTAGTGAAACACGCACATCCCTCAGTAGAGGTTATGCTGTGACACTTGTGTGTCACACACAACCTTCAGTAGAGGTTTTGCTGTGACCCTTGTGTCACATGCACAGCCCTCAGTAGCGGTTCTGCTGTGACACTCATGTCACACGCACAACCCTCAGTAGAGGTCATGCTGTGACACTAGTGAAATACGCACAACCCTCAGTAGAGTTTATGCTGTGACACTCATGTTGCATGCACACCCCTCAGTAGAGGTTATTCTGTGACACTCATGTCACACACACATCCCTCAGTAGAGGTTATGCTGTGACACTAATGAAACACGCACAAATCTCAGTAGAGGGTATGCTGTGACACTCATGTCACATGCACACCCCTCAGTATAGGTTATGCTGTGACACTCGTGTCACACGCACAGCCCTCAGTAGAGTTTATGCTGTGACACTAGTGAAACACGCACAGCCCTCAGTACAGGTTATGCTGTGCATCTTGTGAAACATGCACAGCCCTGTGGAATCAGAAAATACAATATTAAGGCTTTTACACCATGCAAAGAGAAATACACCGACACAGGCTTGTAAAGATTCCCAGAATCTTTATTGCAATTCTGTACAGTTTACAAAACAAAGTACACAAATAGCTATTTGGCCGTCAATACATCACAGAGACCACCAGCAGGATTCAATGTGAGCAGTGAACAGCAATTGCTAGCTGGACATCAGCGTATTTATACAGTTTCGTTATAACGATGTCCAGCCTCTTACAAGTTAATCATGTACTGGGCTAGGGTCGCGCTAGGTTTGTTCCTAATTTACATATCTCGTGCATGCGGTTTACTTTTTAATACATTTACTAACAAACACTATTATTCTCTAGGTTTAACTTTACACTCTTTACGCATTGCTTTAATACAGGTCAAACAGATGTTTCGCATGTCGTGTTTAGATAGCGTTATTATTCTTGTATACTTGTAGGTTAACATTGCCGATTCAAGTAATCCCCTGATCCCGAGGTCAACAAAGGACAAGGTCTACATGACCCTAACATGTAGCCTGCAGGCAGGTTGGAAATTAACTCTCCTACAGAGGTTGAAGAGGTTAAAGCAAGAACAGGAGAACACAGGTCGGCCATTTTAGGCCACAGGGTGACTTTGCACAATAAACTAAAATTGCAGCTTTAACCTAAAATGGAGGCTTGATTCACTTAAAGTCACGACCTTGCAATACGGATTTCCTCGCAAAGCGGCTGGCCATAGGCCAACATATACAATGAGGACGAAACAATATTATATCAGTTTTAACAAACCCTCCTTTTGGCCTATGGCAAGCGCTAAACTACCTTCAATCACTTTGCAACTAACTCCACATTCCAACGTCTATACACCCCGAATCATTGTCGACATATCTATTGCCATTAGATCAGACACTAGAGTTTTTTTCAACACATACTCCTTGGAAATCTTATCTGGGGCATATATTTTATGCCCTAATACACTTGTTGCTTGCGCGCAACACCCCCCTAATACTGAACATATACCAGGGAGACACTGTATACAACAACAAAGGAACAGAAAACTACCCAAGATAATCAGCAGGGCCGAAAATAACTTCCATCCCCACGACCGTAGGAGGTCCCAAAACCATTCACTAAGTTCCCAGTTTCCCTCAGGATCATGCACTTCTGAACTAAGAACATGTAGATTTTGGATAGCCCTAAAGATCGTTGGAGAGGAGTCTGGTACGTAAACGCAGCAAGCGGACCCCACTAATTTACATACTCCTCCACACTCAGCCAGAATGACATCTAATGCCATCCGGTTCTGAAGAGCTACTAATCTTATCGCTTTCTGTTCTAACGTCATATTATAGAGTATGTCAGTGGTCCGGTTGATGGTTCTCTCCAATACTCTCGCTAGTCCCCTGATATCTTCTGAATTCGTAATTTGCCCAAAAAATGGCACAAAGGATTTCATGATGTCTCCTAGAGTTTGCGCGGGAGTATCCCCTTTCACACCTCGTCGTGGACGAGTCTTTGAAATTTCTGCAGTACTGGCAATAAATACCCCAGGTAGTAGAATCCCTAAATAGCAGGTTCCTTGCCAATCCCTGGGCAACCATGGAAATGCCACATTACCGCAAACAAAACAGACAGATTCACCTACGTACAGAGGTCTGTTCTCACTAGTCAAATTCGCAACATTGGCGCATTTTCTAAAATTACCCATTGACCGTGTTCCATTCCTCTGTATGCAGAAGGATACTGAATCGGGGCTATGGTTAACAGAATAAGGTGGAGGCGTGGCATCCTTATTGCCTATAGGAGCCATTTTGAAAGAGATCAAAGACTGAAAAGGACGAGACAATCTATCAGAGGGCCTAACAGAAGCAACATTTGGCTTACTCCTATTTGCAAAAAGCAAGCATCCCAGGGGCATCAAAACATGTTTTTCAAAACTATTCAAATTTGTACCATCAAAGTTCCCTGAGATGCTGTCATTCCATCGGCCAAAGAATAGTGCTCTAAGAGAAGCATAACAAGCAGTTGTCAACGGTAAAGGATGAATATACCAACCTAGCCCCTTATCCCCTTGTTGCGGTAGATGTGAGCAGATCCAGCAATTGGTCCTATTTAAAATTGCATGAGTGGCATTCATTATTAATAAAAGAGTATTATTCTGATAGTTCCGTCTATGCGAAGAATCTCTAGGCGATAAGGTATGCAATTGCACGGAAGGAGTGGGGAAAACAGATACATTTTCAGCAGGTAAAAAGTCCTCTAGCGGATATGCTTCCTCCAGATACCATAATCCAAAACCAATACTTACTAAAAACCCAGTTATTATTACAAAAAGGCAACAATACACTTTCGGGGTCCCACTACATGCTTGATCATTGTCTCTGCTAGTCACATATGTATCTAAAAGTTCGGTACGAGCGGTAGCGGGTGCAGGCATCGTAGTCTTCAATCGAAAAAACACCAATTGTTTCTTTGCTGGCGACTCCAGTCGCACGTCTTCTTAATGTCTTTCCCACAACCCTTAGCCAACAGAATCCTTTCGTACAGTCGGGCCAAAAAGCAAGCCCTCAAATGATTTCCTCAATCGCACAGTCAAACCGTGCTGTACGTCTATTTTCTTGGACGTAAATTATATTTCACAATTTGTGGTGCCGAAGGGTCAGATAACAATATGTTGTCACTTCCCACTGGAGGTGGCGAGTGAACGGAAATGGGATCAGAAAATGATTGATCCGGAAGTACCACTGTTGGAGAGTGCGGAGACAAGATGGCCGTTTTGTCTGGCCTTATGAATTCTGGAACGGTCTCCGGTACTCTCTTGTCGGTTGTTGCTGTTTCAGGCACGTTGGTTACAGCAGTGGAAAGGGATTCTGTGTCTTCTGTATTGTATGGCACAGGCTGCAGGATCCGTTTGGTGTGTGTCGCGTGGATCCAGTTCTTTCGCCCCGCTACCGGCACAGCAGTCTGGGTGACTAGCAGGACCTGGTAGGGACCCCTCCACCGAGGTGCAAGGCAAGACGACCTCTCGAAATTTTCGTGAGGATCCAGTCCCCCGGTCGTAGACTGTGACCAGGACCCTCGTAACGTACAGGTAATGCCTCTCGCACCTGGTGATAAATTGAAAACAGATTTTTAGTCAACTGGTTACAGTAATCTGAAAGAAGCACATTCTCTATATCCCGCAACGAGCGACTTTTTGGCATGCCCAAATATTAGCAGGCCTCCCATTACCACCTCAAAGGGAGAGATCCCAGTCTTAGTTTGAGGGGTTGTTCTCATCGACAGTAACACGATCGGTAAGGCGTCCGGCCATTTTAACTTGGTGCCAGCACACGTCTTAGCGAGCTTGTTCTTTATAATGCCGTTATGCCTCTCCACTAATCCGGCACTTTGGGCATGTCTGGCCGAATGGAACCGTTTGTCAATCTGTAATCCTTCGCATATTTGAAGGATTACAGCAGTGATAAAGTGTGGCCCATTATCCGACCAGATGACTCTCGGCAGCCCGAACCTAGGAAAAAACTCTTTCAACAGAGTTTTTGCCGTGGTTATGGCCGCTGCATCTCTAACAGGGAAGGCCTCAACCCACTTACTAAAAGCACAAATGACAACCAACACATATTTAAGATTGTTGCAAGGTTCCATTTCAATAAAATCAAAGTGGATAACCTCAAACGGAACAGAAGGTGGAGCGAAACTTCCTCCTGAGTCGAGGTACCTTTTCCTACATTGTGCTGCAAGCAGACCATGCACCCTTGGACAAAGCGCTCCGCAATTTTGAAAATGTTATCATTGGCCCATACACTGTGTAGCATTTTAGTCAATTTACGCACGCAGACATGTGTCGGAGCCATAATGACCATCATTGTAATGTAGGCGTCAGGGAGTAACCATTTTCCTTCAACATTGTCCACCCAACACCCATCATCATCCAATCTTCCTGCACCCTCGACCCATTTCTTGGTTTCCTCTATAGTAGCATCTGCTTGAATGTCTTTTACAGAATCGATACTTTCACCAAAAGTGCAAATATTTACAGTTTCTCTTACAGCATACATTTCTGAACTAAAATCAGTGGCAGTTTTCTTAGCTATCTGATCAGCGAAAGCATTCCCTTTTCCTATATCATCTGTAACCTTTTGATGTGCTGCACATTTTATAATAGCTAACTGAACAGGGAGTGCGAGCGCTGAAAGTAATTGCACTATTAAAGTGCCATGCTGTATTTTCGTGCCATGTGAGGTCAAGAAACCTCGTTCTTTCCAAAATCTACAGAAGTTGTGAACCACCCCAAAGGCATACTGACTGTCGGTGTATATATTTACTGTAAGCCCTTCAGAAATTTCCCAAGCTCGAGTTAACGCTATAATTTCTGCAGCCTGCGCAGAGTTATGCATAATTCTTTTGGTTTCCACAATCAAGCTTAAAGTAGTGACGGCATAAGCAGCCGTGGATGTACCATTCGGAAGTTTAAAACAAGAGCCATCACAAAATAGCTCTCCTTGTGGGCTATTCAAAGGCGTGTCTTTCAGATCGATTCTACCTTTAGTCTCTTGTTCTGTTGCATAAAGGCAATCGTGTGACGTTTCATCACCATCAACAGTATCTTGCGGGACAGGTAAAAGTTCAGCCGGATTTAATACACAACACCTCTGAATTTAAATGTGGGGAGCAAACAAGATCAATTTGTATCTTGTCAATCGTGCGGAAGTGAGGTGTTGCATTTGGGTTCTATTCAATAAAATATCTACAGAGTGAGGTACCATTAGGGTTAACGCATGACCCAGGACCATTCCCTCACTCTGTTTTACAGACGCAGCAGCAGCAGCGACAGCTCTCAAACATCTCGGCAAAGCGCATGCAACAGGATCAAGGGTGGATGAGAAATAGCCTCACGGCCTATTCTTCCCTCCATGTTCCTGCGTTAACAAAGCCAAAGCACATCCATCACGTTCATGCACATACAACACAAAGGCCTTTTCATAATTTGGAGTTCCTAAAACCAGCGCCGAACACAGCGCGGTTTTGAGCAAGTCAAATGCTGGCTGGTGTTCCAAATTCCATGGAAATGGCAAAGAAATACCCTTCTTTGTCAAAGCCAGCATTGGTTTAATCGTTAACGAAAAGTTAGGGATCCACAATCTACAGTAAGAAGCCATACCTATAAGGGCTTTAACTTCCTTCTGCGTATTTGGACAGACATGCCAGAAATAGATTTATTCGTTCAGTTGTCAACCATCTTCCCTCCTTTGACAGGCGATAGCCTAAATAGGCGACCTCCTGACAACAATATTGGAATTATTTGAGTGAAGCTTTGTGGCCATGTTTTGCTAGATGACAAAGCAACAACATGGTGCCTTCTTTACAGGCACTCTCAGAATCAGCAGCCAAAAGGAGATCATCTACGTACTGTAGTAACGTGAAAGTAGTAGGCACCTCGAGAGTATCGAGCTGCTCTTTTAATGCCCTACTATAAATACTTGGACTCTCAGTGTACCCTTGTGGTGCACGAGTGAATGTGAACGAGCGTCCATCTAGGGTAAACGCGAACAAATACCTACTATCCTTGTGTATGGGAATACTGAAAACCGCGTTTTTGAGGTCAAAAACGCTAAAGTGACTGGCAGAAGCCGGAATCATGGTTAGTATCGTTGTAACATCAGGTACAATAGGGAATTGAGGAGCCACAATTTTGTTAATAGCACGTAAATCAATTATAAACCGAAAGGGAATCGCATTATCACCTTTCTTGTATACTGGCAAAATTGGGCTGTTACACAAACTACCTGTAATTTCCTCAATTACTCCACGATGTACACAATCAGAGACTATACATTTCAAAGCTTGTTCGCCTTCAACTGAGATTTTATATTGTGGGATGCGAGGCAATTTAACTCCATGTTTCAGAATAATTCTAACAGGTTCAATTTGAAGAATTCCCACATCATTATCATCAATTGCCCATAAGCATTCCGGAATATTACTGAATTCTGGCGGTAAATGTCGAGTCAAAAACTGAGAGGCGAGTGATTGCTGAGGTGAAATTGTTAACCGAACTCCGTCCGGAGAACTGCGTATCACTGCATGCAATTCCTTCAACAAATTTAACCCCAGTAAATTCTCCCCACAGTTTGTGGTAAGTAGAAATGGACACTGCTCCGTGAAGGGACCCAGTGTTATCGGTACCGGCAAAGAGACCGGACAAACTACAGGTGTGCCTGAAAACCCTACGGAAACGTTGGACTGCCCTGACAGGGGAATATTTGATACCCGCGAATGGTCAATGGAACATTTCTGTGCTCCTGTATGTACTAAAAATAGATGCTTCCTATTTCCCACCGCCATCTCAACGTAGGGGCCTTTCTGATGAACGGGAATAGGCGTCGGTTCCAAATCCTGCTTCGGGCAATCCTAACGAAACAGAATATCGTCAAAAGGAAGCTCTTCAGAGAGGTACGCGGCAGAAGGGTGATCAAAAATGTTTCTATTATCCACATTCGAAACTTGCTTATCCTGTGAAGGAGGTTGCTGTGATTCTCGTGCAAACTGACCTTTGCCAGGGCCCCCTGCACCTGGGCGACCTCTGGATCGTCTACCCATGTTCCCAAATGACCTTTGCTGCAAGGTCGGACATTGTGCGCGCCAGTGACCTTCCTGTCGACAATAGGCACACTGGTTAATGGTTACCATAGCCAGGGGCGTACTTCCCTGTGGAACGTACTGACCTCTAAATTGATTACCCCCTCTAGGGTTTCTAACAATCTGTTGTAATAGGACTTTTGTTTTCAGGTCACCCTTTTTTTTTCAAGTTTTTCCTTTTCATTATTCACACGATTTTCATAGTACTGAGCCATGTGCAGTACTTCTGATTGAGACTTCGCCTGCCAAGCGCTTTCGGAAGACATAATCTGTAACTGGATGTCAGGCAGCAATCCACGTACAAATTTGTCGATAAACAGCCTTTTCCCTGACTCTGTGCCTAAGTCTTGTCCACTGAAATCTGAAAATACCTGTTCAAACCGATTGAAGAAGTCGGTAGCACCCTCAGACTTTCCTTGGACACAGGCCGTAAGCTTGTCCCAAATGATTCTTTTTTCAGGAACTATAGTTTTTAATTTTACAATAATCCTATCAGGCAAAGTTAATATCACTTGAGGTGGTCGCTCGCCAGCTGGTCTTTCTCTGTCATTCTCAGGAATACCTTTTACATTTTCGAGTGTGGAAAAAACATCAGCTTGTTCACCCTTCTCCACACAATATTTAGCCCAAGCAATCAATTCATTCTTTTTATCTGGGGACACAGTATTACGAGTCACAACCCTTGATTGCGCTCCCTGGTCTACTACAAGCGATGCGGAATCACTTGGAAGAGGAAGAGTAGACACATTCTGGATATCAACAGGTGGAGGCAAGGGGACAGACAAAGGAGCGACGGCTGGAAGAACAACAGGAAGAACAACAGGGAGGACCGGAGGAACTATAGGAGGAGGAATAACAACGGGAAGGGGCAAAGCGCCAGGAGGAGGGACGTACGGGGGAGGCGTGGAGGCATCGGGCATTCGTTCATGCAAAGGTTTATTAATTAATTCATCTGACGTATGAAAATCTTTTGAAGGGTACATTTTTTGAATGCCTAATTGAAACGCTCTGTCCGTGTTCCTAACTGACTCCAATTGTTTATTTTGATCATATAACCGTGCCTTTTCGACACTTGTCATATGTCGACGCATATGTTTCTCTCTACTCTTTTGTTGCTGCAAAGCTTCTGTTTTCCAACTGTGCAATGCATCAAATGCTGCAGGTCTAGCCTTTTTCTTTACCAATACAGACTCTAGATATTCTATACGAGGGATTTAAAAGCTACCATTGGCTGGCCACTGAAGATTAGAGTTATGTCTGGTCTGTCTGTGCCAAATGTCATTAAATGCTGTACTACCAAAGCCTTTCTTACAGTACATAGTACATGCCGGCGACCCCTCCTTTGGTGCGGGACGGCTATCTTCCAAAGATTGTCTGTCGCTGCAGAATAATGCCCTATAGCAGGCAGACAATTTCCCAGGCATATCAGAGTTCTGGTGTTAGCTGGTCAAATAATTGTGCTCGCGAGTACAATGCGCCAAATTCAAATTGTCAGGGTTAAATTAAGAATCGGGTCACGATTCACCTGACTAAAGGACTGGGAGGCCCGATCAGGTTACTAAGGACAATTCTAAGGACCCACGTGTCTGGTGATTTCGCAAATTTACCCACCTCGATATATGGACCCTCGTCAAGACGTCGTCTCGGGCTACAGCTCACCGTTCAGGGATCGGATCGTGCTGTTCTGTCGAGGCATTCACTTCTCGTCCAGAGGGGCCGTTTCTGTTGGCACCGTCCGATCCCGGTCCGATAGCCGAGCCAAACTTCAACAAGACGAAGTCGATCTTTAGGGTCCCTATTCGGGCGCCATCTTTGGAATCAGAAAATACAATATTAAGGCTTTTACACCATGCACAGAGAAATACACCGACACGGGCTTGTAAAGATTCCCAGAATCTTTATTGCAATTCTGTACAGTTTACAAAACAAAGTACACAAATAACTATTTGGCCGTCAATACATCACAGCGACCACCAGCAGGGTCCAATGTGAGCAGTGAACAGCAATTGCTAGCTGGACATCAGCGTATTTATACAGTTTCGTTATAACGATGTCCAGCCTCTTACAAGTTAATCATGTACTGGGCTAGGGTTGCGCCAGGTTCATTCCTAATTTACATATCTCGTGCATGCGGTTTACTTTTTAATACATTTACTAACGAACACTATTATTCTCTAGGTTTAACTTTTCACTCTTTACACATTGCTTTAATACAGGTCAAACGGATGTTTCGCATGTCGTGTTTAGATAGCGTTATTGTTCTTGTATACTTGTAGGTTAACATCGCCGATTCAAGTAATCCCCTGATCCCGAGGTCAACAAAGGACAAGGTCTACATGACCCTAGCATGTAGCCTGCAGGCAGGTTGGACATTAACTCTCCTACAGAGGTTGAAGAGGTTAAAGCAAGAACAGGAGAACACAGGTCGGCCATTTTAGGCCACAGGGTGACTTTGCACGATAAACTAAAATGGCGGTTTTAACCTAAAATGGTGGCTTGATTCACTTGAGGTCACGACCTTGCAATACGGATTTCCTCGCAAAGCGACTGGGCATAGGCCAACATATACAATGAGGACGAAACAATATTATATCAGTTTTAACAGCCCTCAGTGGAGTTTATGCTATGACACTCATGATACATGCACAGCCCTCATTAGAAGTTATGCTGTGACACTCATGTCACATGCACAACTCTCAGGAGAAGTTATACTGTGACACTAGTGAAACACGCACAACCCTCAGTAGAGAGTATGCTGTGACACTCATGTCACACGCACACCCTTCAGTATAGGTTATGCTGTGACACTTGTGTTACACGCACATCCCTCAGTAGAGGTTATGATGTGATACTAGTGAAACACGCACAGCCCTCAGTAGAGGTTATACTGTGACACTAGTGAAACACGCACAGCCCTCAGTAGAGGTTATCCTGTGACACTCGTGCAACACACACAACACTCAGTAGAGGTTTTGCTGTGAACCTCATGTCACATGCACAGCCCTCAGAGGTTATGCTGTGACACTCATGTCACATGCACAGCCCGCAGTAGAGGTTATGCAGTCACACTTGTGTCACACGCACAGCCCTCAGTAGAGTTTATGCTGTGACACTAGTGAAACACGCACAGCCCTCAGTACAGGGCATGCTGTGCATCTTGTGAAACATGCACAGCCCGCAGTAGAGGTTATGCTGTGACACTCCTGCAACACACAGCCCTCAGTAGAGGCTATGCTGTGACAGTAGGGAAACATGCAGAACCTTCAGTTGAGCTTATGCTGTGACACCTGTGTCACACACACAGCCCTCAGTGAAGGTTATGCCGTGGCACTCGTGTAACACGCACAGCCCTTAGCAGAGGTTAGGCTGTGACATTCGTGAAACCTGCCCAGCCCTCAGTAGAGGTTAGGCTGTGGCACTCGTGAAAAATACATAGCCCGCAGTAGAGGTTATGCCGTGACACTCTGGCGTCCTCTGAGGTCCTGGCAGGGGAGTTGCTAGGTCTGGAAAAGACCCGGGGCTACACTGACGTTGGAACCGTTGGGACTGGGGGCTAGCTAGTCTTTTGGCTGTTGCTCCTGAGATTCTATCCCCCTAGCAACGCCCCTAGTGCTGACCCTGGAGCCTAGAGGCCTAGGTGCTGAAGGGATGTGGCCTAGAGGCCTAGGTGCTGACCCTGGAGACTAGAGGCCTAGGTGCTGAAGGGATGTGGCCTAGAGGCCTAGGTGCTGACCCTGGGGCCTAGAGGCTTAGGTGCTGACCCTGGAGCCTAGAGTCCTAGGTGCTGACCCCGGAGCCTAGAAGCCTAGGTGCTGACCCTGGGGCCTAGAGGCCTAGGTGCTGACCCTGGAGCCTAGAGGCCTAGGTGCTGACCCTGGAGTCTAGAGGCCTAGGTGCTGACCCTGGAGCCTAGGTCTAGAGGCCTAGGTGCTGACCCTGGGGCCTAGAGGCCTAGGTGCTGACCCTGGGGCCTAGAGGCCTAGGTGCTGACCCTGGAGCCTAGAGGCCTAGATGCTGACCCTGGAGCCTAGAGGCCTAGGTGCTGACCTTGGGGCCTAGAGGCCTAGGTGCTGACCCTGGAGCCTAGAGGCCTAGGTGCTGACCTTGGAGCCTAGAGGCCTAGGTGCTGTCCCCGGAGCTTAGAGGCCTTGGTGCTGTCCCTGGAGCCTGGAGGCCTAGGTGCTGACCCTGGAGTCTAGAGGCCTAGGTGCTGACCTTGGAGCTTAGAGGCCTTGGTGCTGTCCCTGGAGCCTAGAGGCCTAGGTGCTGACCAGGGGAGTTGCTAGGTCTGGAAAAGACCCGGGGCTACGCTGATTTCGGAACCGTTGGGACTGGGGGCTAGCTACTCTTTTGGCTGTAGCTCCTGAGATTCTATCCGGGGCTACAACCAAAAGATCAGGGGCTATAGCCCCTTTAGCCCCCCCCCCTAGCAACGCCCGTGGGTCCTGGTGAGGAAATTATCTTTTCAGTGGGTAGAAACATTGAGAGAAAGTAGATCAGCTTTGAAGGTGAAGTGACGTGAACAGCTCCTGCAGGATTCCGCACTCGTGGTCTGGTCTCAGCTGCCCTGAATTCTGCACTCTTAGGGGGGACTTCGTGTAAGGCACACACTCTCTCCTGCACTCAGACAGGCATCGTGGCTGGCTATCATGTCTCCTGTTCCAGGACGTCTTAGAGACGTCAGACACATTTCTTGGCACTTGCCAGTCAGACACATTTCTTGGCACTTGGCAGTCCAAATAATGACTAGCAAACAGTGGTCGAAGTGTAAAAAAAAGTACTGGAACTAGGTTCCCCTGCCCCTTTTTACTCCCGCACTAGTCACCCCCGCCCAGCCCGTGCGCCCCCCTACTCAACCCCCATACAAGGCAAACACCATATCTTTCTGTTCTCCACTGCACCGCACACTGTTGTGTTTACAACAGTACTATTAAGACAGAGGGGAACGCAATGAAAGAAAATGCAGCATTTAAATAACTGCCCTTAGTTGGTCCTTGTCCCCGCCCATCATGCAGCTTTACACAGCCTCGCCCTTCCAATCGCCCACCATTCCCACCTCTTAAGGGACACGCCCCCCTGCCCATTACCTGTACAGACAGTGCCTGCAGCAATCCAGGATTAATTGCAGAAGGCACATATCAGTGCAGAGGATGGGGCTTTCTGACTGCTTGACAATGAGCGTCATGTCCCGGGCAATCTACACAAACAGCCCCGCACCCTCAAGATAGCTCAGCATGCTGTGCCACTGGAGTGTTACCCGCTCGACCCAGGTTCAAACCCCCCGTCATTTTAAGAGTATTACAATTTAACGTGTGGCTGGAGGGGCCCACGTGCCAATGAGTGTGGCAAAGAATACACGTTAGGGGCACTTTTCAAAAATGAAGATAGTCACAACTCGAGTTATGGAGTTATGGGGTTATTGGTGTGATTGTAGCACAGAATCACCCCCATTGCAATGAAAGCACCTGGGGAGTGAGGAAAAAGGGCACGCTTCAGACCATGGCACCCACCTGAGCCGAATCCTGCCCATTCTTTGCCCACCCACCTTGGGGGTCTCCCTTACCGGGGGCAAAGAATGGGCCCCATAATCAGAACAATCAGAGGGTTTTGTGGGTCTTTTCAGTGCGCCCACTCAACTCTTGGTGTCACGAGTCACACCGATAAATAGTCCATGATAGGGTATGTTATTGGGATCTGCACAGCGCACAGTTGCCATTTGCATGGTGGCCAGGTGCTCTGGTGGGTCAGTAAGGGAGGGGTGGGGTTGGTTGGAGGGGAAGAGAGAGGAAGGCAAGAGAGGAAGGCAAGATTGTAGTACTTTGCGTTGAGGAGGCGCACACAGCAAGCTTGTGTACAGTGGCGTGACCGCTATAGCTGTCTTTAGGCACCAAGGCTTGTGATGCTGCGAGTCGTTAAGGTCCAGCAGAACTTCCCACAATGTGTCTGCAGCTTCAGAATGTTAATGTCCCCTCTGTCCGAAGCACTGTGTGCAACATGGCGCACACGCGATACAAATCTGGGCATTGTGGGAGTTCCTTAAAACCCTGGGGAAGGTCCAAATTTCCACCTGAGGTTATTTAATTCCTCTGCGATGCCTGGGGGTTGCTGGGGGGCCGAATGCTGGAAAATGCCATCCAAGATTCACTAGAGGAAAAACATCCCAGGATTTCCTTGCAGTCGTCGCGCGACTCGTGCCACCGCTTAAAGATGGCCGCCAGATGGGTGGTTGCGATGCTGTTGGGTTGGCATCACGAAGGGCATCCGCCCACTGTGATTCAAAGTACTCAACGGTACCCAGGGTGAGCACTTGTTAATAGTGGAGCCAATTATGAGTTTCGGGTAGGGGGGTTGGGAGCTGTTGGTGCACAGGCCCAAGCTGGTCCCTCCCTTTCTTCCTCTGTAATGTTGTGCCCATACTTCACGTGCCTATCTCAGGCCTTTTGGGTATCATGTACTCTACTTGTCTCATCAACACATGTCCGGGCAGGAATCTTAGGCGTAGGGGGTGGGGGGGAGAAAGTGGATGCCATTTTCAGCAAGACTCTACCTGACAATAACTTAATCCTTCCGGAAAAGGCTCCGGGCTGGCGGAGGCCCGTGCCGCTTGCACCACAACCGGCCGAGCGGTGCAGTCACACCTGCCTGGGCCTCACGACTTCAACATCTGCCCCGGGGCAAACACGAGCCGTTCTGGTGTGCACAATGCTTGCTGCTCTTTTCAGAAAGAAATGTAAGTCTGCTACATACATGTGACTAATGAGGCTAACCTCGGGTTATTGGTCTTCAGCTCTGTCTTTGCTCTCACCTTGTGACTCCTTCCCTTTCTTTGCCTTAGGGCGTTTTCCCTTTTGTTAGGGTATCACGCCACGAGTGCACCATGTCACCTTGGGCATGTGCACGTTTTCAGTGAGGGGCACTGACTATTGTAACTTTATGCTAATGTTCAGAGCACTCCACACCTAACCTGAGACAAGGTGATGTGCACCCCCTGTTTCCTGGTTGCTTGTGGATCCCTTGCTGCCAAATTGCCTGCCCTCCCCCTACCCTGGTGGTTGCTCCGTGCAGAGCTTTAAGTGGGGCAAGAAATTGAGGGGGGCCTCATTTGGGGGCGTGGCCTGTGGGGTGGAGGTGGTCTAAAAAAGTAAGCAAACCGTAAGGTATGCACCAAACTATATATACATGTTATATATTTATGTGCATATCTTACTATTGTCTGTGTACTTTTCAGGCCATCTTTTCTAAACATAGAAATATATAATGCTTCTCTGCCTTAGTGCATGTTGCTCTGCCTTAGTGCATGCAGCTCTGCCTTAGTGCATGCTGCTCTGCCTTAGTGCATTTTTCTCTGCCTTAGTGCATGCTGCTCTGCCTAAGTGTGTGTTGCTCTGCTTTAGTGCATATGCTGCTCTGCCTTAGTGCATGTTGCTCTGGATTGGTGCACATGCTGCTCTGCCTTAGTGCATGTTGCTCTGCCTTAGTGCATACAGCTCTGCCTTACTGCATGCTGCTCTGCCTTAGTGCATTTTTCTCTGCCTTAGTGCATGCTGCTCTGCCTAAGTGCATGTTGCTCTGGATTAGTGTGAGCTGCGCTGCCTTAGTGCATGCTGTTCTGCCTTAGTGCACGTGCTGCTCTGCCTTAGTGCATGCTGCTCTGGATTAGTGCATGCTGCTCTGCCTTAGTGCATGCTGCTCTGAATTAGTGCATGCTGCTCTGCCTTAGTGCATGTTGCTCTGGATTAGTGCATGCTGATCTGCCTTAGTGCATGCTGCTCTGCATTAGTGTATGCATGCTGCTCTGCATTAGTGTACGCTGCTCTGCATGAGTGCATGCTGCTCTGTCTTCCTCAGTTCATGCTGCTCTGCATTATTGCATGTTGCTTTGCATTAGTATATGCAGTTCTGCACTAGTGCATGCTGCTCTGGATTAGTGTATGCCGCTCTGAATTAGTGCAGGCTGCTCTGCCTTAGTGCATCCTGCTCTGCCTTAGAGCATGCTGCTCTGCATTATTGCATGCTGCTCTGCATTATTGAATGCTGCTCTGCCTTAGTGTATGCTGCTCTGCGTTATTGCATGCTGCCCTGCATTAGTGCTTGCTGCTCTGCATTATTGCAGGCTCCTCTGCATTAGTGCATGCTGCTCTGCATTAGTGTATGCAGTTCTGTACTAGTGCATGCTGCTCTGCATTAGTGCATGCTTCTCTGCATTAGTGCATGCTGCTCTGTATTAGTGTATGCATGCTGCTCTGCATTAGCATATGCTGCTCTGCATTAGTGCATGCTGCTCTGCATTATTGAATGCTGCTCTGCCTCAGTGCATGCTGCACTGCATTATTGCATGTTGCTCTGCATTAGTGCATGCTGCTCTGCATTATTGCATGCTGCTCTGGGTTGGTGCATGCTGCTCTGCATTATTGCATGCTGCTCTGCATTAGTGTATGCATCCTGCTCTGCATTAGTGTATGCATCCTGCTCTGCATTAGTGTATTAGTGTATGCATCCTGCTCTGCATTAGTGTATGCATCCTGCTCTGCATTAGTGTATGCTGTTCTGCATTAGTGCATGCTGCTCAGCATTAGTGTACAGTGCTCTGCATTAGTGTATGCTGTTGTGCATTAGTGCATGCTGCTCAGCATTAGTGTATGGTGTTCTGCATTAGTGTGTGCTGCTCTGCATTAGTGCATGCATGCTGCTCTGCATTAGTGTATGTGCTTTGCATTATTGCATGCTGCTCTGGATTAGCGTAAGCTGCTCTGCATTAGTGTATGTCTGCTGCTCTGCATAAGTGCATGCTACTCTGCATTAGTGTATGCATGCTACTCTGCATTAGTGTATGCTGCTTTGCATTCATGCATGCTGCTCTGGATTCGTGTATGCTGCTCTGCATTAGTGTATGCCTGCTGCTCTGCATTAGTGTATGCTGCTCTACATTAGTGTATGCCTGCTGCTCTGCATTAGTGCATGCTGCTCTGCATTAGTGTATGCATGCTGCTCTGCATTAGTGCATGTTGCTCTGCATTAGTGCATGCATGCTGCTCTGCATTAGTGCATGTTGCTCTGCATTAGTGTATGCCTGCTGCTCTGCATTAGTGCATGCTACTCTGCATTAGTGTATGCATGCTGCTCTGCATTAGTGTATGCTGTTTTGCATTCGTGCATGCTGCTCCGCATTAGTGTATGCTGCTCGACATTAGTGTATGCCTGCTGCTCTGCATTAGTACATGCTGCTCTGCATTAGTGTATGCCTGCTGCTCTGCATTAGTGCATTCTGCTCTGCATTAGTGTATGCTGCTTTGCATTATTGCATGGTGCTCTGGATTAGTGTATGCTGCTATGCATTAGTGCATGCCTGCTGCTCTGCATAAGTGCATGCTGCTCTGCATTAGTGTATGCTGCTCTGCATTAGTGCATGCTGCTCTGCATTAGTGCATGTCATAAGCAGTGCTTTTGGTCCCTGAAAGGTTCAAGTGGTGGCCAGCCCTACATCACACAGGTTTCCGAAAGCTCAGGCCGCTCACGGAGAAACTGTTCCGCATTCCTCAGAATAACCAGCAATAATCATTGGCCCCCACTCGGTCCCCAACAGATAAAAGCATATAGAAGCCCTTGGACCAGGGTTCAAGTTCGTGGTTTAAAGTGGATTCCATTCATTTCTAGCACGTGGCATTGGTTGCAGCAGGAACTCTCTGGTGCATAACGGTGAGCTCCACATGACAGAAGCATATAAGTCAGCAGGATAGCTGCATGGTTAATGCACTGCCTGCAGAGATTCTGTGCACCCTGACAGGCCCAGCTTTGAATGCTGAATGGGGCAGGCTTAAGTCTTCGTCATCCTGAGTCCCAATGTGTTTAGCAGCCATAATACAGCGCATTTTTTTTTATCAGAGTTAAGGGACACTTCCTTTTGGGAAACACCATATAAGTGGTGCTTATGCCGTGGCTGAGCCTGCCACTGGCCTTTAGGGCTGAAGCCCGCCCAGATTGAGGAGGTCGCAGGCAGAAGGCAGTCCTCTGCCGTGACACTCAGCCAGGAAAGGGGCGCTACAGCGAGCGCCGCCAAATCCCTCACCATTCAGAGCAGAGCGCGTTGAAAATAATCATTAACAGACACCAACACAGTGTAATGGACTGCTCAGCTTCTAAGCGGCTCACGCCTTCATTGATTCGCATGGCTCGCTCAAACCAAGTATCTTCTGGAGAGGTGGGAAGGGCGGGGGGAGAGGGTGAAAGATGACTCTAATGGGCCAGAGGAAGGCGCGATAGATATTCAGCTTCCTGGTCTCAAATGATGTGGAGGGGTGAACAACACATGGGATAATGCACCTACTGTCGCAGTGCGAAACCTACACGCACAGACCCTGTTCCTGATGAGATACGAATAGGTGTACCTTCCGATGGAAGGACCTGTAATCCCCTCACATCCCTTCGGTGAGGTGTCCCTGTGACGCCCAATAGGTGAGCTTCCTATGCAGGGACCTGTAACCCCCTCACATCCCTTCGGTGAGGTGTCCCTGTGACGCCCAATAGGTGAGCTTCCTATGCAGGGACCTGTAACCCCCTCACATCACCTCGGTGAGGTGTCCCTGTGACGTCCAATATGTGAGCTTCCTATGCAGGGACCTGTAATCGCCTCGCATCACCTCGGCGAGGTGTCCCTTGTGACGCCCATTAGGTGATCTTCCTATGCAGGGACCTGTAATCGCCTCGCATCACCTCGGCGAGGTGTCCCTTGTGACGCCCATTAGGTGAGCTTCCTTTGCAGCGACCTGTAATCGCGTCCCATCACCTCGGTGAGGTGTCCCTGTGACGCCCAATAGGTGAGCTTCCTATGCAGGGATCGGTAATCCCCTCTCATCACCTAGGTGAGGCGTCCCTGTGACGCCCAATAGGTGAGCTTCCTATGCAGGGATCTGTAATCCCCTCGCATCACCTCGGTGAGGCGTCCCTGTGACGCCCATTAGGTGAGCTTCCTATGCAGGGACCTGTAATCCCCTCGCATCACCTCGGTGAGGTGTCCCCTGTGACGCCCAATAGGCGAGCTTCCTATGCAGGGACCTGTAATCCCGTCACATCACCTCCCTATGCAGGGACAGTTGTCCCTCGTGATGCCCAATAGGTGAGCTTCCTATGCAGGGACCTGTAATCACCTCGCATCACCTCAGCGAGGTGTCCCTTGTGACGCCCGTTAGGTGAGCTTCCTATGCAGGGCCCTTTAATCCCCTCACATCACCTTGGTGAGGCGTCACCTGTGACGCCCAGTAGGTGAGCTTCCTATGCAAGGAACTGTAATCCCCTCACATCCCTTCGGCGAGGTGTCCCCTGTGACGCCCATTAGGTGAGCTTCCTATGCAGGGACCACTAATCCCCTCACATCACCTCGGTGAGGTGTCCCCTGTGACGCCCAATAGGTGAGCTTCCTATGCAGCGACCTGCAACCCCCTCACATCACCTAGGTGAGGTGTCCCTTCTGACGCCCAATAGGTGAGCTTCCTATTCAGTGACCTGTAATCCCCTCACATCCCCTTGGTGAGGTGTCCCTTCTGACGCCCAGTAGGTGAGCTTCCTATGCAAGGACCTGTAATCCCCTCACATCCCTTCGGCGAGGTGTCCCCTGTGACGCCCATTAGGTGAGCTTCCTATGCAGGTACCACTAATCCCCTCACATCCCTTCGGTGAGGAGTCCCCTGTGACGGCCAATAGGTGAGCTTCCTATGCAGTGACCTGTAATCCCCTCACACCCCCTTGCTGAGGTGTCCCTGTGATGCCCAATAGGTGAGCTTCCTATGCGGGGACCTGTAATTGCCTCGCATCACCTCGGTGAGGTGTCCCTGTGACACCCAATAGGTGAGCTTCCTATGCAGGGACCTGTAATCCCCTCACATCACCTCGGTGAGGTGTCCCTGTGACATCCAATAGGTGAGCTTCCTATGCAGGGACCTGTAATCCCTCGCATCACCTCAGTGAGGTGTCCCCTGTGACGCCCAGTAGGTGAGCTTCCTACGGAGGGACCTGTAATCCCCTCACATCCCTTCGGTGAGGTGTCCCCTGTGACGCCCAATAGGTGAGCTTCTATGCAGGGACCTGTAATCCCCTCACATCCCCTCGGTGAGGCGTCCCCTGTGACGCCAAATAGGTGAGCTTCCTATACAGGGAGCTTTAATCCCCTCGCATCACCTCGGTGAGGTGTCCCTGTGATGCCCAATAGGTGAGCTTCCTATGCAACGACCTGTAATCGTGTCCCATCACCTCGGTGAGGTGTCCCTGTGACACCCAATAGGTGATCTTCCTATGCAGGGACCTGTAATCCCCTCTCATCACCTCAGTGAGGCGTCCCTGTGACGCCCAATAGGTGAGCTTCCAATGCAGGGACCTGTAATCCCCTTGCATCACCTCGGTGAGGCGTCCCTGTGACGCCCATTAGGTGAGCTTCCTATGCAGGGACCTGTAATCCCCTCGCATCACCTCAGTGAGGCGTCCCCTGTGACGCCCAATAGGTGAGCTTCCTATGCAGGGACCTGTAATCCCCTCGCATCACCTCAGTGAGGCGTCCCCTGTGACGCCCAATAGGTGAGCTTCCTATGCAGGGACCTTTAATCCCCTCACATCACCTCCCTATGCAGGGACAGGTGTCCCTCGTGATGCCCAATAGGTGAGCTTCCTATGCAGGGACCTGTAATCACCTCACATCACCTCGGCGAGGTGTCCCTTGTGACGCCCATTAGGTGAGCTTCCTATGCAGGGCCCTTTAATCCCCTCACATCACCTCGGTGAGGCATCACCTGTGACGCTCAGCAGGTGAGCTTCCAATGCAGCGACCTGCAACCCCCTCACATCACCTAGGTGAGGTGTCCCTGTGATGCCCAATAAGTGAGCTTCCTACGCAGGGACCTGTAATCCCCTCACATCACTTCCCAATGCAGGGACAGGTGTCCCTAGTGACGCCCAATAGGTGAGCTTCCTATGCGGGGACCTGTAATCCCCTCGCATTACCTCAGTGAGGTGTCCCCTGTGACGCCCAGTAGGTGAGCTTCCTACGCAGGGACCTGTAATCCCCTCACATCCCTTCGGTGAGGTGTCCCCTGTGACGCCCAATAGGTGAGCTTCCTATGCAGTGACCTGTAATCCCCTCACATCCCCTTGGTGAGGTGTCCCTTCTGATGCCCAATAGGTGAGCTTCCTATGCAAGGACCTGTAATCCCCTCACATCCCTTCGGTGAGGTGTCCCTGTGACGCCCAATAGGTGAGCTTCCTATGCGGGGACCTGTAATTGCCTCGCATCACCTCGGTGAGGTGTCCCCTGTGAAACCCAATAGGTGAGCTTCTTATGCAGGGACCTGTAATCCCCTCACATCCCTTCGGTGAGGTGTCCCCTGTGACGCCCAGTAGGTGAGCTTCCTATGCAGCGACCTGCAACCCCCTCACATCACCCAGGTGAGGTGTCCCTGTGACGCCCAATAGGTGAGCTTCCTACGCAGGGACCTGTAATCACCTCTCATCACCTCAGTGAGGCGTCCCTGTGACACCCAATAGGAGAGCTTCCTACGCAGGGACCTGTAATCCCCTCGCATCACCTCAGTGAGGTGTCTCCTGTGACGCCCAGTAGGTGAGCTTCCTACGCAGGGACCAGTAATCCCCTCACATCACCTCGGTGAGGTGTCCCTGTGACGCCCAATAGGTGAGCTTCCTATGCAGGGACGTGTAATCGCCTCCCACCACCTCGGTGAGGTGTCCCTGTGACACCCAATAGGTGAGTTTCCTACGCAGGGACCTGTAATCCCCTCACATCACCTCAGTGAGGTGTCTCCTGTGACGCCCAGTAGGTGAGCTTCCTATGCAGGGACCAGTAATCCCCTCACATCCCTTCGATGAGGTGTCCCCTGTGACGCCCAGTAGGTGAGCTTCCTATGCAGGGACCTGTAATCACCTCACATCCCCTCGGTGAGGCGTCCCCTGTGACGCCCAATAGGTGAGCTTCCTATGCAGGGACCTGTAATCCCCTCACATCACCTCAGTGAGGTGTCCCTTCTGATGCCCAATAGGTGAGCTTCCTATGCAGGGACCTGTAATCATCTCACATCACCTCGGTGAGGTGTCCCTTGTGACGACCAATAGGTGAGCTTCCTATGCAGGGACCTGTAATCCCCTCGCATCACCTCAGTGAGGCGTCCCCTGTGACGCCCAATAGGTGAGCTTCCTATGCAGGGACCTTTAATCCCCTCACATCACCTCCCTATGCAGGGACAGGTGTCCCTCGTGAGGCCCAATAGGTGAGCTTCCTATGCGGGGACCTGTAATTGCCTCACATCACCTCGGTGAGGTGTCCCTGTGACACCCAATAGGTGAGCTTCCTATGCAGGGACCTGTAATCCCCTCACATCACCTCGGTGAGGTGTCCCTGTGACATCCAATAGGTGAGCTTCCTATGCAGGGACCTGTAATCCCCTCTCATCACCTCAGTGAGGCGTCCCTGTGACGCCCAATAGGTGAGCTTCCAATGCAGGGACCTGTAATCCCCTCGCATCACCTCGGTGAGGCGTCCCTGTGACGCCCAATAGGTGAGCTTCCTATGCGGGGACCTGTAATCCCCTCGCATTACCTCAGTGAGGTGTCCCCTGTGACGCCCAGTAGGTGAGCTTCCTACGCAGGGACCTGTAATCCCCTCACATCCCTTCGGTGAGGTGTCCCCTGTGACGCCCAATAGGTGAGCTTCCTATGCAGTGACCTGTAATCCCCTCACATCCCCTTGGTGAGGTGTCCCTTCTGATGCCCAATAGGTGAGCTTCCTATGCAAGGACCTGTAATCCCCTCACATCCCTTCGGTGAGGTGTCCCTGTGACGCCCAATAGGTGAGCTTCCTATGCGGGGACCTGTAATTGCCTCGCATCACATCGGTGAGGTGTCCCCTGTGAAACCCAATAGGTGAGCTTCTTATGCAGGGACCTGTAATCCCCTCACATCCCTTCGGTGAGGTGTCCCCTGTGACGCCCAGTAGGTGAGCTTCCTATGCAGCGACCTGCAACCCCCTCACATCACCTAGGTGAGGTGTCCCTGTGACGCCCAATAGGTGAGCTTCCTACGCAGGGACCTGTAATCACCTCTCATCACCTCAGTGAGGCGTTCCTGTGACACCCAATAGGAGAGCTTCCTACGCAGGGACCTGTAATCCCCTCGCATCACCTCAGTGAGGTGTCTCCTGTGACGCCCAGTAGGTGAGCTTCCTACGCAGGGACCAGTAATCCCCTCACATCACCTCGGTGAGGTGTCCCTGTGACGCCCAATAGGTGAGCTTCCTATGCAGGGACCTGTAATCGCCTCCCACCACCTCGGTGTGGTGCTCCCGTGACACCCAATAGGTGAGCTTCTTACGCAGGGACCTGTAATCCCCTCACATCACCTCAGTGAGGTGTCTCCTGTGATGCCCAGTAGGTGAGCTTCCTATGCAGGGACCAGTAATCCCCTCACATCCCTTCGATGAGGTGTCCCCTGTGACGCCCAGTAGGTGAGCTTCCTATGCAGGGACCTGTAATCACCTCACATCCCCTCGGTGAGGCGTCCCCTGTGACGCCCAATAGGTGAGCTTCCTATGCAGGGACCTGTAATCCCCTCACATCACCTCGGTGAGGTGTCCCTTCTGATGCCCAATAGGTGAGCTTCCTATGCAGGGACCTGTAATCGCCTCCCACCACCTCGGTGAGGTGTCCCTGTGACCCCCAATAGGTGAGCTTCCTATGCAGGGACCTGTAATCGCCTCGCATCACCGCGGTGAGGTGTCCCTTCTGATACCCAATAGGTGAGCTTCCTATGCAGGGACCTGTAATCGCCTCGTATCACCTCGGTGAGGTGTTCCTTCTGACGCCCAATAGGTGAGCTTCCTATGCAGGGACCTGTAATCGCCTCCCACCACCTCGGTGAGTTGTCCCTGTGACACCCAATAGGTGAGCGTCCTATGCAGGGACCTGTAATCGCCTCGCATCACCGCGATGAGGTGTCCCTTCTGATACCCAATAGGTGAGCTTCCTATGCAGGGACCTGTAATCGCCTCGTATCACCTCGGTGAGGTGTTTCTTCTGACGCCCAATAGGTGAGCTTCCTATGCAGGGACCTGTAATCCCCTCACATCCCCTCGGTGAGGTGTCCCCGGTGACGCCCAATAGGGGAGCTTCTATGCATGGACCTGTAATCCCCTCGCATCCCCTTGGTGAGGCGTCCCCTGTGACGCCCAATAGGTGAGCTTCCTGTGCAGTGACCCGTAATCACCTTGCATCACCTCAGTGAGGCGTCCCCTGTGACGCCCAATAGGTGAGCTTCCTATGCAGGGACCTTTAATCCCCTCACATCACCTCCCTATGCAGGGACAGGTGTCCCTCGTGATGCCCAATAGGTGAGCTTCCTCTGCAGGGACCTGTAATCACCTCGCATCACCTCGACGAGGTGTCCCTTGTGACGCCCATTAGGTGAGCTTCCTATGCAGGGCCCTTTAATCCTCTCACATCACCTCGGTGTGGCGTCCCCTGTGATGCCCAGTAGGTGAGCTTCCTATGCAGCGACCTGCAACCCCCTCACATCACCTAGGTGAGGTGTCCCCGTGACGCCCAATAGGTGAGCTTCCTACGCAGGGACCTGTAATCCCCTCGCATCACCTCAGTGAGGTGTCCCCTGTGACGCCCAGTAGGTGAGCTTACTACGCAGGGACCTGTAATCCCTTCGGTGAGGTGTCCCCTGTGACGCCCAATACGTGAGCTTCTATGCAGGGACCTGTAATCCCCTCACATCCCCTCGGTGAGGCGTCCCCTATGACGCCCAATAGGTGAGCTTCCTATGCAGGGAGCTTTAATCCCCTCGCATCACCTCGGTGAGGTGTCCCTGTGATGCCCAATAGGTGTGCTTCCTATGCAGGGACCTGTAATCCCCTCGCATCACCTCGGTGAGGAGTCCCTGTGACGCCCATTAGGTAAGCTTCCTATGCAGCGACCTGTAATTGCGTCCCATCACCTCGGTGAGGCGTCCCTGTGACGCCCAATAGGTGAGCTTCCTATGCAGGGACCTGTAATCCCCTCGCATCACCTCGGTGAGGCGTCCCTGTGACGCCCATTAGGTGAGCTTCCTATGCAGGGACCTGTAATCCCCTTGCATCACCTCGGTGAGGCGTCCCTTGTGACGCCCAATAGGTGAGCTTCCTATGCAGGGACCTGTAATCCCCTCGCATCACCTCAGTGAGGCGTCCCCTGTGACGCCCAATAGGTGAGCTTCCTATGCAGGGACCTTTAATCTCCTCACATCACCTCCCTATGCAGGGACAGGTGTCCCTCGTGATGCCCAATAGGTGAGCTTCCTATGCAGGGACCTGTAATCACCTCGCATCACCTCGGCGAGGTGTCCCTTGTGACGCCCATTAGGTGAGCTTCCTATGCAGGGCCCTTTAATCCCCTCACATCACCTCGGTGAGGCATCACCTGTGACGCCCAGTAGGTGAGCTTCCAATGCAGCGACCTGCAAACCCCTCACATCACCTAGGTGAGGTGTCCTTGTGACGCCCAATAGGTGAGCTTCCTACGCAGGGACCAGTAATCCCCTCACATCACCTCCCTATGCAGGGACAGGTGTCCCTTGTGACGCCCAATGGGTGAGCTTCCTACGCAGGGACCTGTAATCCCCTCACATCACCTCGGTGAGGTGTCCCTTCTGATGCCCAATAGGTGAGCTTCCTATGCAGGGACCTGTAATCATCTCACATCACCTCGGTGAGGTGTCCCTTGTGACGACCAATAGGTGAGCTTCCTATGCAGGGACCTGTAATCCCCTCGCATCACCTCGATGAGGTGTCCCTTCTGATACCCAATAGGTGAGCTTCCTATGCAGGGACCTTTAATTGCCTCGTATCACCTCGGTGAGGTGTTCCTTCTGACGCCCAATAGGTGAGTTTCCTATGCAGGGACCTGTAATCCCCTCACATCCCCTCGTTGTGGTGTCCCCTGTGACGCCCAATAGGGGAGCTTCTATGCAGGGACCTGTAATCCCCTCGCATCCCCACGGTGAGGCGTCCCCTGTGACGCCCAATAGGTGAGCTTCCTGTGCAGGGACCCGTAATCACCTTGCATCACCTCAGTGAGGCGTCCCCTGTGACGCCCAATAGGTGAGTTTCCTATGCAGGGATCTTTAATCCCCTCACATCACCTCCCTATGCAGGGACAGGTGTCCCTCGTGATGCCCAATAGGTGAGCTTCCTCTGCAGGGACCTGTAATCACCTTGCATCACCTCGGCGAGGTGTCCCTTGTGATGCCCAGTAGGTGAGCTTCCTATGCAGGGCCCTTTAATCCTCTCACATCACCTCGGTGAGGCGTCCCCTGTGATGCCCAGTAGGTGAGCTTCCTATGCAGCGACCTGCAACCCCCTCACATCACCTAGGTGAGGTGTACCTGTGACGCCCAATAGGTGAGCTTCCTACGCAGGGACCTGTAATCCCCTCGCATCACCTCAGTGAGGTGTCCCCTGTGACGCCCAGTAGGTGAGCTTACTACGCAGGGACCTGTAATCCCCTCACATCCCCTCGGTGAGGCGTCCCCTGTGACGCCCAATAGGTGAGCTTCCTATGCAGGGAGCTTTAATCCCCTCGCATCACCTCGGTGAGGTGTCCCTGTGATGCCCAATAGGTGAGCTTCCTATGCAGGGACCTGTAATCCCCTCGCATCACCTCGGTGAGGAGTCCCTGTGATGCCCAATAGGTGAGCTTCCTATGCAGGGACCTGTAATCCCCTCGCATCACCTCAGTGAGTCGTCCCCTGTGACGCCCAATAGGTGAGCTTCCTATGCAGGGACCTGTAATCACCTCGCAATACCTCGGCGAGGTGTCCCTTGTGACGCCCATTAGGTGAGCTTCCTATGCAGGGCCCTTTAATCCCCTCACATCACCTCGGTGAGGCATCACCTGTGACGCCCAGTAGGTGAGCTTCCAATGCAGCGACCTGCAACCCCCTCACATCACCTAGGTGAGGTGTCCCTGTGACGCCCAATAGGTGAGCTTCCTACGCAGGGACCAGTAATCCCCTCACATCACCTCCCTATGCAGGGACAGGTGTCCCTTGTGACGCCCAATAGGTGAGCTTCCTATGCGGGGACCTGTAATCCCCTCGCATCACCTCGGTGAGGTGTCCCCTGTGACGCCCAGTAGGTGAGCTTCCTACGCAGGGACCTGTAATCCCCTCACATCCCTTCGGTGAGGTGTCCCCTGTGACGCCCAATAGATGAGCTTCCTATGCAGTGACCTGTAATCCCCTCACATCCCCTTGGTGAGGTGTCCCTTCTGACTCCCAATAGGTGAGCTTCCTATGCAAGGACCTGTAATCCCCTCACATCCCTTCGGTGAGGTGTCCCTGTGACGCCCAATAGGTGAGCTTCCTATGCGGGGACCTGCAATTGCCTCGCATCACCTCGGTGCGGTGTCCCCTGTGACACAAAATAGGTGAGCTTCTTATGCAGGGACCTTTGATCCCCTCACATCACCTCGGTGAGGCGTCCCCTGTGACGCCCAGTAGGTGAGCTTCCTATGCAGCGACCTGCAACCCCCTCACATCACCTAGGTGAGGTGTCCCTGTGACGCCCAATAGGTGAGCTTCCTACGCAGGGACCTGTAATCCCCTCGCATCACCTCAGTGAGGTGTCCCCTGTGACGCCCAGTAGGTGAGCTTCCTACGCAGGGACCTGTAATCCCCTCACATCCCTTCGGTGAGGTGTCCCCTGTGACGCCCAATAGGTGAGCTTCTATGCAGGGACCTGTAATCCCCTCACATCCCCTCGGTGAGGCGTCCCCTGTGACGCCCAATAGGTGAGATTCCTATGCAGGGACCTATAATCCCCTCTCATCACCTCAGTGAGGAGTCCCTGTGACGCCCAATAGGTGAGCTCCCTATGCAGGGACCTGTAATCCCCTCGCATCACCTCGGTGAGGCGTCCCTGTGACACCCATTAGGTGAGCTTCCTATGCAGGGATCTGTAATCCCCTCGCATCACCTCGGTGAGGCGTCCCCTGTGAATAGGTGAGCTTCCTATGCAGGGACCTGTAATCCCCTCACATCACCTCATTGAGGCGTCCCCTGTGATGCCCAATAGGTGAGCTTCCTATGCAGGGACCTGTAATCACCTCGCATCACCTCGGCGAGGTGTCCCTTGTGACGCCCATTAGGTGAGCTTCCTATGCAGGGCCCTTTTAATCCCCTCACATCACCTCAGTGAGGCGTCACCTGTGACGCCCAGTAGGTGAGCGTCCAATGCAGCGACCTGCAACCCCCTCACATCACCTAGATGAGGTGTCCCTGTGACGCCCAATAGGTGAGCTTCCTACGCAGGGACCTGTAATCCCCTCACATCACCTCCCTATGCAGGGACAGGTGTCCCTCGTGATGCCCAATAGGTGAGCTTCCTATGCGGGGACCTGTAATCCCCTCGCATCACCTCGGTGAGGTGTCCCCTGTGACGCCCAGTAGGTGAGCTTCCTACGCAAGGACCTGTAATCCCCTCACAGCCCCTTGGTGAGGTGTCCCTTCTGACGCCCAATAGGTGAGCTTCCTATGCAAGGACCTGTAATCCCCTCACATCCCTTCGGTGAGGTGTCCCTGTGACGCCCAATAGGTGAGCTTCCTATGCGGGGACCAGTAATTGCCTCGCATCACCTCGGTGAGGTGTCGCCTGTGACACCCAATAGGTGAGCTTCTTATGCAGGGACCTTTAATCCCCTCACATCACCTCGGTGAGGAGTCCCCTGTGACGCCCAGTAGGTGAGCTTCCTATGCAGCGACCTGCAACCCCCTCACATCACCTAGGTGAGGTGTCCCTGTGACGCCCAATAGGTGAGCTTCCTATGCAGGGACCTGTAATCCCCTCACATCACCTCGGTGAGGTGTCCCCTGTGACGCCCAGTAGTTGAGCTTCTTATGCAGGGACCTTTAATCCCCTCACATCACCTCGGTGAGGCGTCCCCTGTGACGCCCAGTAGGTGAGCTTCCTATGCAGCGACCTGCAACCCCCTCATATCACCTAGGTGAGGTGTCCCTGTGACGCCCAATAGGTGAGCTTCCCATGCAGGGACCTGTAATCCCCTCACATCACCTAGGTGAGGTGTCCCTGTGATGCCCAATAGGTGAGCTTCCTACGCAGGGACCTGTAATCCCCTCGCATCACCTCGGTGAGGTGTCTCCTGTGACGCCCAGTAGGTGAGCTTCCTACGCAGGGACCAGTAATCCCCTCACATCCCTTCGGTGAGGTGTCTCCTGTGACGGCCGATAGGTGAGCTTCCTATGCAGTGACCTGTAATCCCCTCACATCTCCTCGGTGAGGTGTCCCTTCTGACGCCCAATAGGTGAGCTTCCTATGCAGGGACCTGTAATCCCCTTGCATCACCTCGGTGAGGCGTCCCCTGTGACGCCCAATAGGTGAGCTTCCTATGCAGGGACCTGTAATCCCCTCGCATCACCTCAGTGAGGCGTCCCCTGTGACGCCCAATAGGTGAGCTTCCTATGCAGGGACCTTTAATCCCCTCACATCACCTCCCTATGCAGGGACAGGTGTCCCTCGTGATGCCCAATAGGTGAGCTTCCTATGCAGGGACCTGTAATCACCTCCCAATACCTCGGCGAGGTGTCCCTTGTGACGCCCATTAGGTGAGCTTCCTATGCAGGGCCCTTTAATCCCCTCACATCACCGCGGTGAGGCATCACCTGTGAGGCCCAGTAGGTGAGCTTCCAATGCAGCGACCTGCAACCCCCTCACATCACCTAGGTGAGGTGTCCCTGTGACGCCCAATAGGTGAGCTTCCTACGCAGGGACCAGTAATCCCCTCACATCACCTCCCTATGCAGGGACAGGTGTCCCTTGTGACGCCCAATAGGTGAGCTTCCTATGCGGGGACCTGTAATCCCCTCGCATCACCTCGGTGAGGTGTCCCCTGTGACGCCCAGTAGGTGAGCTTCCTACGCAGGGACCTGTAATCCCCTCACATCCCTTCGGTGAGGTGTCCCCTGTGACGCCCAATAGGTGAGCTTCATATGCAGTGACCTGTAATCCCCTCACATCCCCTTGGTGAGGTGTCCCTTCTGACTCCCAATAGGTGAGCTTCCTATGCAAGGACCTGTAATCCCCTCACATCCCTTCGGTGAGGTGTCCCTGTGACGCCCAATAGGTGAGCTTCCTATGCGGGGACCTGCAATTGCCTCGCATCACCTCGGTGCGGTGTCCCCTGTGACACAAAATAGGTGAGCTTCTTATGCAGGGACCTTTGATCCCCTCACATCACCTCGGTGAGGCGTCCCCTGTGACGCCCAGTAGGTGAGCTTCCTATGCAGCGACCTGCAACCCCCTCACATCACCTAGGTGAGGTGTCCCTGTGACGCCCAATAGGTGAGCTTCCTACGCAGGGACCTGTAATCCCCTCGCATCACCTCAGTGAGGCGTCCCTGTGACGCCCAATAGGTGAGCTTCCTATGCAGGGACCTGTAATCCCCTCGCATCACCTCGGTGAGGCGTCCCTGTGACACCCATTAGGTGAGCTTCCTACGCAGGGACCTGTAATCCCCTCACATCCCTTCGGTGAGGTGTCCCCTGTGACGCCCAATAGGTGAGCTTCTATGCAGGGACCTGTAATCCCCTCACATCCCCTCGGTGAGGCGTCCCCTGTGACGCCCAATAGGTGAGATTCCTATGCAGGGACCTGTAATCCCCTCTCATCACCTCAGTGAGGCGTCCCTGTGACGCCCAATAGGTGAGCTTCCTATGCAGGGACCTGTAATCCCCTCGCATCACCTCGGTGAGTCGTCCCTGTGACACCCATTAGGTGAGCTTCCTATGCAGGGATCTGTAATCCCCTCGCATCACCTCGGTGAGGCGTCCCCTGTGAATAGGTGAGCTTCCTATGCAGGGACCTGTAATCCCCTCGCATCACCTCAGTGAGGCGTCCCCTGTGATGCCCAATAGGTGAGCTTCCTATGCAGGGACCTGTTATCACCTCGCATCACCTCGGCGAGGTGTCCCTTGTGACGCCCATTAGGTGAGCTTCCTATGCAGGGCCCTTTAATCCCCTCACATCACCTCGGTGAGGCATCACCTGTGACGCCCAGTAGGTGAGCGTCCAATGCAGCGACCTGCAACCCCCTCACATCACCTAGATGAGGTGTCCCTGTGATGCCCAATAGGTGAGCTTCCTACGCAGGGACCTGTAATCCCCTCACATCACCTCCCTATGAAGGGACAGGTGTCCCTCGTGATGCCCAATAGGTGAGCTTCCTATGCGGGGACCTGTAATCCCCTCGCATCACCTCGGTGAGGTGTCCCCTGTGACGCCCAGTAGGTGAGCTTCCTACGCAAGGACCTGTAATCCCCTCACAGCCCCTTGGTGAGGTGTCCCTTCTGACGCCCAATAGGTGAGCTTCCTATGCAAGGACCTGTAATCCCCTCACATCCCTTCGGTGAGGTGTCCCTGTGACGCCCAATAGGTGAGCTTCCTATGCGGTGACCTGTAATTGCCTCGCATCACCTCGGTGAGGTATCGCCTGTGACACCCAATAGTTGAGCTTCTTATGCAGGGACCTTTAATCCCCTCACATCACCTCAGTGAGGCGTCACCTGTGACGCCCAGTAGGTGAGCGTCCAATGCAGCGACCTGCAACCCCCTCACATCACCTAGATGAGGTGTCCCTGTGACGCCCAATAGGTGAGCTTCCTACGCAGGGACCTGTAATCCCCTCACATCACCTCCCTATGCAGGGACAGGTGTCCCTCGTGATGCCCAATAGGTGAGCTTCCTATGCGGGGACCTGTAATCCCCTCGCATCACCTCGGTGAGGTGTCCCCTGTGACGCCCAGTAGGTGAGCTTCCTACGCAAGGACCTGTAATCCCCTCACAGCCCCTTGGTGAGGTGTCCCTTCTGACGCCCAATAGGTGAGCTTCCTATGCAAGGACCTGTAATCCCCTCACATCCCTTCGGTGAGGTGTCCCTGTGATGCCCAATAGGTGAGCTTCCTATGCGGGGACCAGTAATTGCCTCGCATCACCTCGGTGAGGTGTCGCCTGTGACACCCAATAGGTGAGCTTCTTATGCAGGGACCTTTAATCCCCTCACATCACCTCGGTGAGGAGTCCCCTGTGACGCCCAGTAGGTGAGCTTCCTATGCAGCGACCTGCAACCCCCTCACATCACCTAGGTGAGGTGTCCCTGTGACGCCCAATAGGTGAGCTTCCTATGCAGGGACCTGTAATCCCCTCACATCACCTCGGTGAGGTGTCCCCTGTGACGCCCAGTAGTTGAGCTTCTTATGCAGGGACCTTTAATCCCCTCACATCACCTCGGTGAGGCGTCCCCTGTGACGCCCAGTAGGTGAGCTTCCTATGCAGCGACCTGCAACCCCCTCATATCACCTATGTGAGGTGTCCCTGTGACGCCCAATAGGTGAGCTTCCCATGCAGGGACCTGTAATCCCCTCACATCACCTAGGTGAGGTGTCCCTGTGATGCCCAATAGGTGAGCTTCCTACGCAGGGACCTGTAATCCCCTCGCATCACCTCGGTGAGGTGTCTCCTGTGATGCCCAGTAGGTGAGCTTCCTACGCAGGGACCAGTAATCCCCTCACATCCCTTCGGTGAGGTGTCTCCTGTGACGGCCGATAGGTGAGCTTCCTATGCAGTGACCTGTAATCCCCTCACATCTCCTCGGTGAGGTGTCCCTTCTGACGCCCAATAGGTGAGCTTCCTATGCAGGGACTTGTAATCCCCTTGCATCACCTCGGTGAGGCGTCCCCTGTGACGCCCAATAGGTGAGCTTCCTATGCAGGGACCTGTAATCCCCTCGCATCACCTCAGTGAGGCGTCCCCTGTGACGCCCAATAGGTGAGCTTCCTATGCAGGGACCTTTAATCCCCTCACATCACCTCCCTATGCAGGGACAGGTGTCCCTCGTGATGCCCAATAGGTGAGCTTCCTATGCAGGGACCTGTAATCACCTCCCAATACCTCGGCGAGGTGTCCCTTGTGACGCCCATTAGGTGAGCTTCCTATGCAGGGCCCTTTAATCCCCTCACATCACCGCGGTGAGGCATCACCTGTGACGCCCAGTAGGTGAGCTTCCAATGCAGCGACCTGCAACCCCCTCACATCACCTAGGTGAGGTGTCCCTGTGACGCCCAATAGGTGAGCTTCCTACGCAGGGACCAGTAATCCCCTCACATCACCTCCCTATGCAGGGACAGGTGTCCCTTGTGACGCCCAATAGGTGAGCTTCCTATGCGGGGACCTGTAATCCCCTCGCATCACCTCGGTGAGGTGTCCCCTGTGACGCCCAGTAGGTGAGCTTCCTACGCAGGGACCTGTAATCCCCTCACATCCCTTCGGTGAGGTGTCCCCTGTGACGCCCAATAGGTGAGCTTCATATGCAGTGACCTGTAATCCCCTCACATCCCCTTGGTGAGGTGTCCCTTCTGACTCCCAATAGGTGAGCTTCCTATGCAAGGACCTGTAATCCCCTCACATCCCTTCGGTGAGGTGTCCCTGTGACGCCCAATAGGTGAGCTTCCTATGCGGGGACCTGCAATTGCCTCGCATCACCTCGGTGCGGTGTCCCCTGTGACACAAAATAGGTGAGCTTCTTATGCAGGGACCTTTGATCCCCTCACATCACCTCGGTGAGGCGTCCCCTGTGACGCCCAGTAGGTGAGCTTCCTATGCAGCGACCTGCAACCCCCTCACATCACCTAGGTGAGGTGTCCCTGTGACGCCCAATAGGTGAGCTTCCTACGCAGGGACCTGTAATCCCCTCGCATCACCTCAGTGAGGCGTCCCTGTGACGCCCAATAGGTGAGCTTCCTATGCAGGGACCTGTAATCCCCTCGCATCACCTCGGTGAGGCGTCCCTGTGACACCCATTAGGTGAGCTTCCTACGCAGGGACCTGTAATCCCCTCACATCCCTTCGGTGAGGTGTCCCCTGTGACGCCCAATAGGTGAGCTTCTATGCAGGGACCTGTAATCCCCTCACAGCCCCTCGGTGAGGCGTCCCCTGTGACGCCCAATAGGTGAGATTCCTATGCAGGGACCTGTAATCCCCTCTCATCACCTCAGTGAGGCGTCCCTGTGACGCCCAATAGGTGAGCTTCCTATGCAGGGACCTGTAATCCCCTCGCATCACCTCGGTGAGGCGTCCCTGTGACACCCATTAGGTGAGCTTCCTATGCAGGGATCTGTAATCCCCTCGCATCACCTCGGTGAGGCGTCCCCTGTGAATAGGTGAGCTTCCTATGCAGGGACCTGTAATCCCCTCGCATCACCTCAGTGAGGCGTCCCCTGTGATGCCCAAAAGGTGAGCTTCCTATGCAGGGACCTGTAATCACCTCGCATCACCTCGGCGAGGTGTCCCTTGTGACGCCCATTAGGTGAGCTTCCTATGCAGGGCCCTTTAATCCCCTCACATCACCTCGGTGAGGCGTCACCTGTGACGCCCAGTAGGTGAGCGTCCAATGCAGCGACCTGCAACCCCCTCACATCACCTAGATGAGGTGTCCCTGTGATGCCCAATAGGTGAGCTTCCTACGCAGGGACCTGTAATCCCCTCACATCACCTCCCTATGAAGGGACAGGTGTCCCTCGTGATGCCCAATAGGTGAGCTTCCTATGCGGGGACCTGTAATCCCCTCGCATCACCTCGGTGAGGTGTCCCCTGTGACGCCCAATAGGTGAGCTTCCTACGCAAGGACCTGTAATCCCCTCACAGCCCCTTGGTGAGGTGTCCCTTCTGACGCCCAATAGGTGAGCTTCCTATGCAAGGACCTGTAATCCCCTCACATCCCTTCGGTGAGGTGTCCCTGTGACGCCCAATAGGTGAGCTTCCTATGCGGTGACCTGTAATTGCCTCGCATCACCTCGGTGAGGTATCGCCTGTGACACCCAATAGTTGAGCTTCTTATGCAGGGACCTTTAATCCCCTCACATCACCTCGGTGAGGCGTCCCCTGTGACGCCCAGTAGGTGAGCTTCCTATGCAGCGACCTGCAACCCCCTCACATCACCTAGGTGAGGTGTCCCTGTGACGCCCAATAGGTGAGCTTCCTATGCAGGGACCTGTAATCCCCTCACATCACCTCGGTGAGGTGTCCCCTGTGACGCCCAGTAGGTGAGCTTCTTATGCAGGGACCTTTAATCCCCTCACATCACCTCGGTGAGGCGTCCCCTGTGACGCCCAGTAGGTGAGCTTCCTATGCAGCGACCTGCAACCCCCTCACATCACCTAGGTGAGGTGTCCCTGTGACGCCCAATAGGTGAGCTTCCCATGCAGGGACCTGTAATCCCCTCGCATCACCTAGGTGAGGTGTCCCTGTGACGCCCAATAGGTGAGCTTCCTACGCAGGGACCTGTAATCCCCTCGCATCACCTCGGTGAGGTGTCTCCTGTGACGCCCAGTAGGTGAGCTTCCTACGCAGGGACCAGTAATCCCCTCACATCCCTTCGGTGAGGTGTCTCCTGTTTCGGCCAATAGGTGAGCTTCCTATGCAGTGACCTGTAATCCCCTCACATCTCCTCGGTGAGGTGTCCCTTCTGACGCCCAATAGGTGAGCTTCCTATGCAGGGACCTGTAATCACCTAACATCACCTCGGTGAGGTGTCCCTTGTGACGCCCAATAGGTGAGCTAGCTATGCAGGGACCTGTAATCACCTCCCACCACCTCGGTGAGGTGTCCCTGTGACACCCAATAGGTGAGCTTCCTATGCAGGGACCTATAATCGCCTCGCATCACCTCGGTGAGCTGTCCCTTCTGATGCCCAATAGGTGAGCTTCCTATGCAGGGACCTGTAATCCCCTCACATCCCCTCGGTGAGGTGTCCCCTGTGACGCCCAATAGGGGAGCTTCTATGCAGGGACCTGTAATCCCCTCGCATCCCCTCGGTGATGCTTCCCCTGTGACGCCCAATAGGTGAGCTTCCTGTGCAGGGACCTGTAATCACCTCGCATCACCTCGGTGAGGCGTCTCCTGTGACGCCCTATAGGTGAGCTTCCTATGCAGGGACCTGTAATCCCCTCACATCACCTCGGTGAGGTGTCCCTTGTGACGCCCAATAGGTGAGCTTCCTATGCAGGGACCTGTAATCCCCTCGCATCACCTCGGTGAGGTGTCCCCTGTGACGTCCAATAGGTGAGCTTCCTACGAAGGGACCTGTAATCCCCTCGCATCACCTCAGTGAGGTGTCCCCTGTGACGCCCAGTAGGTGAGCTTCCTATGCAGGGCCCTTTAATCCCCTCACATCCCCGCGGTGAGGTGTCCCCTATGACGTCCAATAGGTTTGCTTCCTACGCAGGGACCTTTAATCCCCTCGCATCACCTCGGTGAGGTGTCCCCTGTGACGCCCAATAGGTGAGCGTCCTACGCAGGGACCTTTAATACCCTCGCATCACCTCGGTGAGGTGGCCCCGGTGATGCCCAATAGGTGAGCTTCCTCTGCGGGGACCTTTAATCCCCTCGCATCACCTCAGTGAGGTGTCCCCTGTGATGCCCAGTAGGTGAGCCTCCTATGCAGGGACCTTTAATCACCTCACATCACCTTGGTGAGGTGTCCCCTGTGACGCCCAGTAGGTGAGCTTCCTATGCAGGGACCCTTAATCCCCTCACATCACCTTGTGAGGTGTCCCTGTGACGCCCAATAGGTGAGCTTCCTATGCAGGGACCTGTAATCTCCTCACATCACCTCGGCGAGGTGTCCCCTGTGACGCCCAATAGGTGAGCTTCCTATGCAGGGACCTGTTATTCCCTCACATCCCCTCGGTGAGGTGTCCCTTTGACGCCCAATAGGTTTGCTTCCTATGCAGGGACCTGTAATCCCCTCACATCACCTCGGTGAGGTGTCCCTGTTACGTCCAATAGGTGAGCTTCCTACGCAGGGAGCTGTAATCGCCTCGCATCACCTCGGCGAAGTGTCCCTTGTGAGGCCCATTAGGTGAGCTTCCTATGCAGGGACCTGTAATCCCCTCACATCACCTCGGTGAGGTGTCCCTGTGACGTCCAATAGGTGAGCTTCCTATGCAGGGACCTGTAATCCCCTCACATCACCTCGGTGAGGTGTCCCTGTGACGTCCAATAGGTGACCTTCCTATGCAGGGGCCTGTAATCCCCTTGCATCACCTCAGCGAGGTGTCCCTGGGACGCCAAGTAGGTGAGTTTCTTACGCAGGGGCCTGTAATCCCCTCGTATCCCCTCGGCGAGGTGTCCCTGTGTCGCCCAATAGGTGAGCTTCCTATGCAGGGACCTGTAATCCCCTCACATCCCTTCGGTGAGGTGTCCCCTGTGACGCCCATTAGGTGAGCTTCCTACGCAGGGGCCTGTAATCCCCTCGTATCCCCTTGGCGAGGCGTCCCCTGTGACGCCCAATAGGTGAGCTTCCTGTGCGGGGACCTTTAATCCCCTCACATCCCTTCGGCAAGGTGTCCCCTGTGACACCCATTAGGTGAGCTTCCTGTGCGGGGACCTGTAATCCCCTCACATCACCTCGGTGAGGTGTTCCCTGTGACGCCCAATAGGTGAGCTTCCTATGCAGGGACCTGTAATCCCCTCACATCACCTCGGTGAGGTGTCCCTGTGACGCCCAATAGGTGAGCTACCTATGCAGGGACCTGTAATCCCCTCACATCACCTCGGTGAGGTGTTCCCTGTGACGCCCAATAGGTGAGCTTCCTGTGCGGGGACCTTTAATCCCCTCACATCCCTTCGGTGAGCTGTCCCTTCTGATGCCCAATAGGTGAGCTTCCTATGCAGGGACCTGTAATCCCCTCGCATCCCCTCGGTGATGCTTCCCCTGTGACGCAAAATAGGTGAGCTTCCTGTGCAGGGACCTGTAATCACCTCGCATCACCTCGGTGAGGCATCTCCTGTGACGCCCTATAGGTGAGCTTCCTATGCAGGGACCTGTAATCCCCTCACATCACCTCGGTGAGGTGTCCCTTGTGACGCCCAATAGGTGAGCTTCCTATGCAGGGACCTGTAATCCCCTCGCATCACCTCGGTGAGGTGTCCCCTGTGACGTCCAATAGGTGAGCTTCCTACGAAGGGACCTGTAATCCCCTCGCATCACCTCAGTGAGGTGTCCCCTGTGACGTCCAGTAGGTGAGCTTCCTATGCAGGGCCCTTTAATCCCCTCACATCCCCACGGTGAGGTGTCCCCTATGACGTCCAATAGGTTTGCTTCCTACGCAGGGACCTTTAATCCCCTCGCATCACCTCGGTGAGGTGTCCCCTGTGACGCCCAATAGGTGAGCTTCCTACGCAGGGACCTTTAATACCCTCGCATCATCTCGGTGAGGTGGCCCCGGTGATGCCCAATAGGTGAGCTTCCTCTGCGGGGACCTTTAATCCCCTCGCATCACCTCAGTGAGGTGTCCCCTGTGATGCCCAGTAGGTGAGCCTCCTATGCAGGGACCTTTAATCACCTCGCATCACCTCGGTGAGGTGTCCCCTGTGACGCCCAGTAGGTGAGCTTCCTATGCAGGGACCCTTAATCCCCTCACATCAACTTGTGAGGTGTCCCTGTGACGCCCAATAGGTGAGCTTCCTATGCAGGGACCTGTAATCCCCTCACATCACCTCGGCGAGGTGTCCCCTGTGACGCCCAATAGGTGAGCTTCCTATGCAGGGACCTGTTATTCCCTCACATCCCCTCGGTGAGGTGTCCCTTTGACGCCCAATAGGTTTGCTTCCTACGCAGGGACCTGTAATCCCCTCACATCACCTCGGTGAGGTGTCACTGTGACGTCCAATAGGTGAGCTTCCTACACAGGGAGCTGTAATCGCCTCGCATCACCTCGGCGAGGTGTCCCTTGTGAGGCCCATTAGGTGAGCTTCCTATGCAGGGACCTGTAATCCCCTCACATCACCTCGGTGAGGTGTCCCTGTGACGTCCAATAGGTGAGCTTCCTATGCAGGGACCTGTAATCCCCTCACATCACCTCGGTGAGGCGTCCCCTGTGACGCCCAGTAGGTGAGCTTCCTATGCAGCGACCTGCAACACCCTCACATCACCTCGGTGAGGTGTCCCTGTGACGCCCAATAGGTGACCTTCCTATGCAGGGACCTGTAATCCCCTCACATCACCTCGGTGAGGTGTCCCCTGTGACGCCCAATAGGTGAGCTTCCTATGCAGGGACCTTTAATCCCCTCACATCACCTCGGTGAGGTGTCCCCTGTGACGCCCAATAGGTGAGCTTCCTATGCAGGGACCTGTAATCTCCTCACATCCCTTCGGTGAGGTGTCCCCTGTGATGCCCATTAGGTGAGCTACCTATGCAGTGACCTGTAATCCCCTCACATCCCTTCGGTGAGGTGTCCCCTGTGACGCCCATTAGGTGAGCTTCCTATGCAGGGACCTGTAATCCCCTCACATCCCTTCGGCGAGGTGTCCCCTGTGACGCCCATTAGGTAAGCTTCCTATGCAGGGACCTCTAATCGCCTCCCATCACCTCGGTGAGGTGTCCCCTGTGACACCCAATAGGTGAGCTTCCTATGCAGGGACCTTTCATCCCCTCACATGCCCTTGGTGAGGTGTCCCTTGTGACGCCCCATAAGGTGAGCTTCCTGTGCAGGGACCTGTAATCACCTCACATCACCTTGGTGAGGTGTCCCTGTGAAGGCCCAAAAGGTGAGCTTCCTATGCAGTGACCTGTAATCACCTCACATCACCTTGGTGAGGTGTCCCTGTGACGCCCAAAAGGTGAGCTTCCTATGCGAGGACCTTTAATCCCCTCACATCCCCTCGGTGAGGTGTCCCCTGTGATGCCCAATAGGTGAGCTTCCTATGCAGGGACCTGTAATCACCTCACATGCCCTCGGTGAGGTGTCCCTTGTGACGCCCATTAGGTGAGCTTCCTATGCAGTGACCTGTAATCACCTCACATCACCTTGGTGAGGTGTCCCTGTGACGCCCAAAAGGTGAGCTTCCTATGCAGGGACCTGTAATCACCTCACATCACCTCGGTGAGGTGTCCCCTGTGATGCCCAATAGGTGAGCTTCCTATGCAGGGACCTGTAATCACCTCACATCACCTCGGTGAGGCATCCCCTGTGACGCCCAATAGGTGAGCTTCCTATGCAGGGACCTGTAATCCCCTCACAGCCCTTCGGTGAGGTGTCCTCTGTGATGCCCCATAGGTGACCTTCCTATGCAGGGACCTGTAATCCCCTCACATCGCCTCGGTGAGGTGTCCCCGTTGACGCCCAGTGGGTGAGCTTCCTATGCAGGGACCTGTAATCCCCTCACATCACCTCGGTGAGGTGTTCCCTGTGACGCCCATTAGGTCAGCTTCCTATGCAGGGACCTGTAATCCCCTCACATCCCTTCGGTGAGGTGTCCCTGTGACACCCAATAGGTGAGCTTCCTATGCAGGGACCTTTAATCCCCTCACATCACCTCGGTGAGGTGTCCCCTGTGACGCCCAGTAGGTGAGCTTCCTATGCAAGGACCTGTCATCCCCTCGCATCCCTTCGGCGAGTTGTCCCCTGTGATGCCCATTAGGTGAGCTTCCTGTGCAGGGACCGGTATTCGCCTCACATCACCTCGGTGAGGTGTCCCTTGTGACGCCCATTAGGTGAGCTTCCTGTGCAGGGACCTGTAATCCCCTCACTTCACCTCGGTGAGGTGTCCCTGTGACACCCAATAGGTGAGCTTCCTATGCAGGGACCTGTAATTGCCGCGCATCACCTCGGCGAGGTGTCCCTGTGACGCCCAGTAGGTGAGCTTCCTATGCAGGGACCTGCAAACCCCTCACATCACCTCGGTGAGGCGTCCCTGTGACGCCCAATAGTTGAGCTTCCTATGCAAGGACCTGTAATCCCCTCACATCACCTCGGTGAGGCGTCCCTGTGACGCCCAATAGGTGAGCTTCCTATGCAGGGACCTTTAATCCCCTCACATCCCTTCGGTGATGTGTCCCCTGTGACGCCCATTAGGTGAGCTTCCTACGCAGGGGCCTGTAATCCCCTCGTATCCCCTCGGCGAGGCGTCCCTTGTGACGCTCAATAGGTGAGCTACCTGTGCGGGGACCTTTAATCCCCTCACATCCCTTCGGCGAGGTGTCCCCTGTGACACCCATTAGGTGAGCTTCCTGTGCGGGGACCTGTAATCCCCTCACATCACCTCGGTGAGGTGTTCCCTGTGACGCCCAATAGGTGAGCTTCCTATGCAGGGACCTGTAATCCCCTCACATCACCTCGGTGAGGTGTCCCTGTGACGCCCAATAGGTGAGCTACCTATGCAGGGACCTGTAATCCCCTCACATCACCTCGGTGAGGTGTTCCCTGTGACGCCCAATAGGTGAGCTTCCTATGCAGGGACCTGTAATCCCCTCACATCACCTCGGTGAGGTGTCCCCTGTGACGCCCAATAGGTGAGCTTCCTACGCAGGGACCTGTAATCCCCTCACATCTCCTTGGTGAGGTGTCCCCAGTGACGCCCAAAAGGTGAGCTTCCTATGCGGGGACCTTTCATCACCTCACGTCCCCTCGGTAAGGTGTCCCCTGTGCCGCCCAAAAGGTGAGCTTCCTTTGCGGGGACCTTTCATCACCTCACGTCCCCTCGATAAGGTGTCCCCTGTGCCGCCCAAAAGGTGAGCTTCCTATGCAGGGACCTTTCATCACCTCACATCCCCTCGGTAAGGTGTCCCCTGTGATCCCCAACACAGTGAACTTATCGGCATTGACCCTAAGGCTTCCCTTTTCTTCCTCCCGTTTTCGCAGGTCATTTGGGGAAAGTGAGGCAGCTCACGTGTGAGGGTTGCTGGAGACAGACCACGCACAGCTGTGACACAATTGACTGAGGGCATTCTGGCATCGAGTGTTGGGGGATCACCCATGACCACACCTAAGACCTGTGGCTGCACCTTTGAGCTTTTGTGATGTAAAGTGGACTTGGGTAATAGCGCCCTCTGTTATTTCTGCATGTAACTCCGTGCTGCAGCACAGACACTGCTGGCTAGTGCAGTCAGGCCATCTTGGCCGGCCAGACAGACGGCAGTGCTGTGGAGGACACACTGTTTTCAGAGAGAGTACTTGTCCAAACGTGGTACTTCAGGGCTGCAGCAGACAGTGTGCAGTGAAATGAGTTGTCATATGCTGGGCTGTCTACTTGTTGACATTGCTGCAAGAGACACTCAGTTTGCAGTGACGGAAACCAGACCTGGCATGGCCCGGGCTTACTATAGATGCAGTGCTGCTGTCCTATGCCTCGATTCCTTGCGTTGGCATAAAATAGGGCCGTTACCAGCAAGGATGCTCCACTGGATATAATAACGGAATCACCACTGGATATAATGACGGAAGTGTGACTGGATATAATGATGGACGCTCCACTGGATATAATGACGGAAGTGTGACTAGATATAATGACGGAAGTGCCACTGGATATAATGATGGAAGCACCACTGGATGTAATGACAGAAGTGTGACTGGATATAATGATGGAAGCCCCGATGGATATAATGATGGAAGTGCCACTGGATATAATGATGGAATCGACACTGGGCATAATGACAGAAGTGTCTCTGGATATAATGATGGAAGCTCCAATGGATATAATGACGGAAGTGTGACTGGATATAATGATGGAATCGCCACTGGACATAATGACAGAAGTATGACTGGATATAATGATGGAAGCTCCACTGGATATAATGACGGAAGTGCCACTGGATATGATGATGGAAGCTCCACTGGAAATAATGATGGAAGTGCCACTGGATATAATGATGGAAGCACCACTGGATATAATGATGGAAGCACCACTGGATATAATGACAGAAGTGCCACTGGATATAATGATGGAAGCACCACTGGATGTAACGACAGAAGTGTGACTGGATATAATGATGGAATCGCCACTGGACATAATGACAAAAGTATGACTGGATATAATGATGGAATCGCCACTGGATGTAATGACAGAAGTATGGCTGGATATAATGATGGAAGCTCCAATGGATATAATGACAGAAGTGCCACTGGATATAATGATGGAAGTGTGACTGGATATAATGAAGGAAGCACCACTGGATATAATGACAGAAGTGCCACTGGATATAATGATGGAAGCCCCACAGACAGACCAGAGTTGATCACTTTACCCGTGGCTCTGTCATGGGTACCACTTTTATCCGTGGCTAAGTGATATAAATATGTCAGTACCATCAATGGCTCAGTATTGTCATTAGCTCGTTTTTAATGAGTCCGTGTTATTCATCACTGGGTAGCTGGATATAAATGACCTAATATTATCAGGAGTCTGAATAATAAGTGTTTCTTTATTTTCCGTGGCTAAGTATTATGTGTTTCTCAGTATAACCAGTCACGATGTATGTGCGTTGTGTTAATTTACTCAGTGGATCCGTATTATCAGTCGCACGCTATTATTTAAACTTTACTAGAATCCAGGACTGAGTGTTACCGGAGGCTCAGTAATGGCAAAGCTCAGTCTGTGCATGCAGTGACTCATCAGTGGCTCAGTATCATCAGTGGCTCAGTACTATTTAAGTTTCACTGTAATCCAGGGCTAAGTACTATGGGTGGCACAGTACTGCTAGTGCTCAGTCTTTGCACGCAGTGACACCTCAGTCGCTCAGTATCATCGGTGGCTCAGCATTATCAGTGGCTCTCTATTATTACACTGTGGGTGGCTGAGTACTGCTAGTGCTCAGTCTTTGCACGCTGTCCTTTCCTTTCCTCAGTCGCTCAGTATCATCAGTGGCTCAGCATTATCAGTTGCTCTCTATTATTACACTGTGGGTGTCTGAGTACTGCCAGTGCTCAGTCTTTGCACGCTGTGACTCCTCAGTCGCTCAGTATCATCGATGGCTCAGCATTATCAGTGGCTCAGTATTATTACACTGTGGGTGGCTGAGTACTGCCAGTGCTCAGTCTTTGCACGCTGTGACTCCTCAGTCGCTCAGTATCATCGGTGGCTCAGCATTATCAGTGGCTCTCTATTATTACACTGTTGGTGGCTGAGTACTGCTAGTGCTCAGTCTTTGCACGCTGTGACTCCTCAGTCGCTCAGTATCATCGGTGGCTCAGCATTATCAGTGGCTCTCTATTATTACACTGTGGGTGGCTGAGTACTGCCAGTGCTCATTCTTTGCACGCTGTGACTCCTCAGTCGCTCAGTATCATCGGTGGCTCAGCATTATCAGTGGCTCTCTATTATTACACTGTGGGTCGCTGAGTACTGCCAGTGCTCAGTCTTTGCACGCTGTGACTCCTCAGTCGCTCAGTATCATCGGTGGCTCAGCATTATCAGTGGCTCAGTATTATTACACTGTGGGTGGCTGAGTACTGCTAGTGCTCAGTCTTTGCACGCTGTCCTTTCCTTTCCTCAGTCACTCAGTATCATCAGTGGCTCAGCATTATCAGTGGCTCTCTATTATTACACTGTGGGTGTCTGAGTACTGCCAGTGCTCAGTCTTTGCACGCTGTGACTCCTCAGTCGCTCAGTATCATCGATGGCTCAGCATTATCAGTGGCTCAGTATTATTACACTGTGGGTGGCTGAGTACTGCCAGTGCTCAGTCTTTGCACGCTGTGACTCCTCAGTCGCTCAGTATCATCGGTGGCTCAGCATTATCAGTGGCTCTCTATTATTACACTGTGGGTGGCTGAGTACTGCCAGTGCTCAGTCTTGGCACGCTGTGACTCCTCAGTCGCTCAGTATCAACGGTGGCTAAGCATTATTAGTGGCTCCCTATTATTACACTGTGGGTGGCTGAGTACTGCCAGTGCTCAGTCTTTGCACGCTGTGACTCCTCAGTCGCTCAGTATCATCGGTGGCTCAGCATTATCAGTGGCCCAGTATTATTACACTGTTGGTGGCTGAGTACTGCTAGTGCTCAGTCTTTGCATGCTGTGACGTATCATCGGTGGCTCAGCATTATCAGTGGCTCTCTATTATTACACTGTGGGTGGCTGAGTACCGCCAGTGCTCAGTCTTTGCACGCTGTGACTCCTCAGTCGCTCAGTATCATCGGTGGCTCAGCATTATCAGTGGCTCTCTATTATTACACTGTGGGTGGCTGAGTACTGCCAGTGCTCAGTCTTTGCATGCTGTGACTCCTCAGTCGCTCAGTATCGTCGGTGGCTCAGCATTATCAGTGGCTCAGTATTATTACACTGTGGGTGGCTGAGTACTGCCAGTGCTCAGTCTTTGCACGCTGTGACTCCTCAGTCGCTCAGTATCGTCGGTGGCTCAACATTATCAGTGGCTCAGTATTATTACACTGTGGGTGGCTGAGTACTGCCAGTGCTCCGTCTTTGCATGCTGTGACTCCTCAGTCGCTCAGTATCGTCGGTGGCTCAGCATTATCAGTGGCTCTCTAATATTACACTTTGGGTGGCTGAGTACTGCCAGTGCTCAGTCTTTGCACGCTGTGACTCCTCAGTCGCTCAGTATCATCGGTGGCTCAGCATTATCAGTGGCTCCCTATTATTACACTGTGGGTGGCTGAGTACTGCCAGTGCTCAGTCTTTGCACGCTGTGACTCCTCAGTCGCTCAGTTTCATCAGTGGCTCAGCATTATCAGTGGCTCAGTATTATTACACTGTGGGTGGCTGAGTACTGCCAGTGCTCAGTCTTTGCATGCTGTGACTCCTCAGTCGCTCAGTATCATCGCTGGCTCAGGATTATCAGTGGCTCAGTATTATTACACTGTGGGTGACTGAGTACTGCCAGTGCTCAGTCTTTGCACGCTGTGACTCCTCAGTCGCTCAGTATCATCGCTGGCTCAGGATTATCAGTGGCTCAGTATTATTACACTGTGGGTGGCTGAGTAATCGGAGTGCTCAGTCTTTGTGCTCTGTCACTCAGTATCATAGCAGTCTGCCACATTCCACTGCACTTTCCCACATTTACGGGGGCTTTTTGGGGTTGTGCAGGCGTTTGCAGAGATAAGTTTATCCTATGAAATTGGGTCACTTTTACAAACGCACTAACCCTTCAGCTGAATTCTCAGTTTCCTGCATTTTGTACTTTTGCGAAAGTCGATTTTAAATATATCTCCATGTTTGCTGTTGGAATTTTTTCCTCTAGGCAGAGCAAAGGCCCCCTCTACCATCTCATTCACATAGGGCAGCGGTCTTCAAAACTTTTATGCCAAGACACTCCTGGGAAAAAAGTAAATGTACCCCAAATTCCCCCAGTATCACAGTGGTCATTATTTCTTAAATTGGGGGAAGGTGCCTTCTGCGGGGGCCGCAAAGCCGCCACCTGTCCCAAAAGTACATAAAAAAAATAATTGGGGGCAGCGGTCGCTTACCCCCAAAAGTATTGTTTTTGTATTAGATGCGGATGCATTTAGCGGGGTACACTAGCCCTTAAAAGTAGATGCATGGCCTGGGTGGTGGGAAGGAGGGGTGATAGGAGATATGCAGAAACCATCAATTCAGGGAATTCTCAGGAGGATAGCTCGGGGGCAACAGGCTCACCTTGGAAGCAAGACGAAGCGGAGCAACCCAGGTTCGATCCCTGGGTCCGCACTCTGAAACCTCTGGGTATTAAGCGTGTTATAAATAACATATCATATCATATCATATCATTCTTTCCATCCACAATCAAAAGCGCCACATTACTATTCCTTTTTAAGCTCCATGTAGCCCTGTCTGTGATTCATATAGACCCATGGAGGGCCCTCACCCCAGCGCCACACAAAAGCCAAGAACCAGGCAGTTGTATAGAAAGAATATATATTTATTATAGAATAGGACAATGTGTGTGCACATATTCACCAATCATGCCACCTCACTTCGTGGCCCAAATGCTTTTCTTTCATAATAATCTCTTTTACAGAAAATCGAAAACACTAGTTGATTCAGGATAAATAACACAGATCATCCATTCTTTAGCCCCCCAACGTGTACAGTCAAACACCTTGCCTGGGGTTCACTTTTAATAGCATGTAGCACCTTGAAACATGACACAATCACAAGGGCGTCACGCTAGTTAATATGAAGTTTAATTTAAATAATGCGCACCACTTTTCTATTGTCAATTTCACACTTGCAGCGCTCTGCATTTTTGTTATGTCCCTGCACACTAGGCAATGTGGGCAGTGTTGGAGCGCAACAGATTTTTAAAAGCAAAACACTCTTTAGATTTATTTGGAACCCTTCTAACTTCCCCAGAATGCAATGCACAATCTCTCTTCTAGCAGGAGTCACTTTCTCACTCTCTGTAGAGGGTACTTCTCAAATCAGGGACTTCGCTTTGTTTAATTTGGGGAAGACACTGTTCTATCTCAACACACAAAAACCCAGGTATTCACTTGATCCTTTGGGACCCCTCGTCTTTAAGGCAGGGCTTAGGGGAATGGGACGCAGTACCTTTAGGGAATTGTGGGTAGACAGAAATAAATAGGAGTACCCAATTACTTATGCCATGTTTTTATCCTCACTGGGAGCGATGTTGTTCATTTCAAATTTCAACAAAATCAGAAAAAGGTTTTAGAAAAAAGATTCCTCAGCTCCCAGCGGCCTCACCTATTCTCCTACAATGGTGGCAACGGCCCACGGGTATCTCTCGATTCAATGGCTGCCTCGCAGGTGCTGGTGCCTCCATTATGGAGAAAAGGCCTTTTTTTCGGAAGCCGAAGCTCTCGCACATGAGCACCCTGCACGGCCAGGCGCTCAGGTGGATCTCAAGGGAAGTGGGGATTGGGGGGTGCGCGGGGGGAGGGTAGTGGGATAGAGAGGGAAAGCGCTAGAGAGCTTTGATGTGCCGTTGGTAGCTTCAGTTCGTCAAATTCAGTCACTGCCCTGGGTTTGTTTTTAGTTGGCAGTGCTTATGCGGTGTTTTGTGTATGAGTGTGTGTATTGGGTGTTTTATGCGTCTGTGGTTTGGTTGTCTGTAGCGCATTTGGTATAGTCGGGTCTTTCGGAGTGTCTGCAGTTTGTGGGGGTTTCAGGTTTCTGCCGCGGTAGAGGCACGTGTGTGTTTTGTTGTGGTGTTTGAGGGTGCGTATGCAGGATAATTGGGACGTTTTTAACAGGTTTAGTGATGAGTGGTCCGTGCGCTTCTCGTTCGAGGGTTACGTTGTCTGACAACAGTGAAGTCTTCTACTCACAGATGACACTTTAAAAAGCACTTTTCAATAATCAAACAGGCCAATCATCTCCACGAGGGGGTGCTGGCTGAACCACCAAAGGAATGCTTTAGAAATGAGGTCAAAACAGTGCATTTCAGGGCACACATTTTCTAATATCTTAAATAAAATTTAGAGAGAGGCTTGAGGGGGAGCACATGATGATAGAATATTTTTGGGTCTGTCACAGTACCTAAACGAATGGAAGGCAATTCTATGCCCGCAAGAAAACGGTGGGACGGATTCATGGAATTTTTAGCACGGTGCAAATTGACTTTGCAGTGCAAAAGTACGCTTTGCACCGCTCTATGCATCATGGTGTTTATTGTCAGTGCAAAGTTACTTTTAACTTCACTAAAAATGCCAAGAATCAGGCCCAGTGTCTTTTATACTTTGTGTCCAGGTGACAAACATCTCATCAAGCAGTCCTGTGCCAGGAGACAGAAAGGGCCTCCGTGTTTCTGAACCAGTGGGTGCTGCATCAGGACGCCTGGCTACCTTTCTGAGGTCCTCTATGCCAACCGGTTGCCCAGGATTGGCCTCCCCGAACCTACTGGTTCGGCAGTGGACTGGGACTCCACCATACATTCACCTCAGACGGAAAGAAAAGTTCCACTTAGGACTCAACATTCACCTATTATTGGGGCCCTGTGGCTTGAGGGCACCCTGAAGCAGGCGCAGAACTGTTCCACCTGCTGCCCAGTAGACAGTGCCTGGACCAGGGCCACTCATAACATGGGCTAGTTCTACAAAAAGCCAATTCTAGGCAGTCATGTAAAGAGCCACCTGCAGGGGGCGCCATAAAGGACTTAAACTATTCAAACCTGGTCTCAGTGCAAGAGGGTGTGTTTGAGCGAAGGAGTAGCTCTTGATAAGTGGGACATGAAGACGCCTGCCCAGTGGGTACCTCCAACCCAAGAGCATGGCATTTTACTCAGCAGCCAGGCCTCACCCCCTCCACCCTAGGTTTGGGTTGGATTTTATTTGTAAAGCGCAACGTTCTCCCGGAGACATTTTGGAGCTCCCTGTAGGACAGTGAAAGAAATAGTCTTAAGAGAAGCGTTTTAAGAGATATGCGAATTGCACGGGGAACAGGGGTAGCTCTGAGCGAAAGAGGGAGACAGTTCCAGAGAACTGCAGCGGGCACTGAAAAGGATCGGCCGCCAATACAGCTATACCTGACCGGAGGAACAATCAGCTGCCCGCAAAACCCGGCTCGGGATGTAGGGCAGAAAGGCATCCCTACGGTATTCTGCGCCCTGGCCATAGAAATCCCAGTGGACCAAACAGAGTGCCTTGAACTGAATATGTTTAGTCACCGGTAACCAGCGAAGCTTGCAGAGGATGGGTGAAATATGGCAACCGCGTGGAGTGGAAGTTGCCAGCCGGGCTGCAGAGTTCTGAAGGACTTGCAAGCGATGGAGTACATAAGCAGGCTTGCCTAATTACAGAGAATTTACAATAGTCCAAGGAGGATGTAACCAAAGCAGAGATAACAGGGGCAAGGGGGTGAGCCGGGTTAAAAGGAGTGACCCGTCACAGCAGCCTAAGCCGGAAGTGACCCCGGTGAGAAACAGAGCTTACCTGCGGCTCAGGAGACAAGGTAGACCTGAGTTTAACCCCCAGGTCCTTGACTGTGGAGACCGTAGGATGGCAAGACTTGGGTGGCGATGAGACTTGTCGTTGCTACCATCACCTCTGTTGCCAAAACAGCGATGTGAAACCAGCAGCAAACTGTTATAAGCACTACACAAAAAACTCTAAATAATAATTGTAATAAATACACAAAAACACCCCAGTCAAGATTTTTTTGCCAGAAAATAAAATACCATCAGAATTATTGTCTCACCCCCCACCCCTTTTGCCGATTCAGCCCCTCTTCTTGCACGCCTGCATCTGCGCTATACTGAGGGCTTTAAGTGGGCCGGGGTTTGACAGGGCTGAGTCTGATATAAATATGGTTCTGCGGCGGGGACCTGCTGGGGCTCACTAATGTCCCCTGGCAGCCCCAACTGCTAGAGGACATGGCTTTTTTTGCATGGTCTAAATCACAACATATTATAATATAACATATCGCACCATCATTTGTGACCTGTGCTAGTTCTGTTATTAAAGCGATCTTTCCAAATACTTACATTTGGGTGATATCACCGTATACCAACATGCTCTCTGTGCCACTTGTAAAAAAAGCCAGAGCGGGCGGATCCAGTTCCCCTATCTCAGACCCAGTTACTGGAATGCCCTTCCACCCACGATCCGAGGTGAGGCCTCCCTCACCACCTTCCGCAAAGCTATGAAAACTATCCTTTTCACATAAGGCCTTGCACACTAGCATGAATACTCACCACATGACCCAATGCATAAGTTGTAACACAATGACCAAGTGCAATGGCTGTAACAACAGTATGCTGTTCTGTAGTATTCACAATGTATCAACGACCGCCACTATGCCTGTACCTGTGTAACCAAGTTTTTTGCAAGTAACAGCGCCTCAATGCCCTTGGGCTGCTTGCGCGCTATATAAATATGAATAAATAAAATAAAAATAAAATCACGCAGGACGTTGAGGGGGACACTATTGGGGTAAAATGACCTTCTCATTTTGCACTGCTAATCTGGCATTACAGCAGGAGCACAACTGCGGCCTAAATTACAATGCATTTTATTTTATTGCTGAAGTGTTTTCCAATGGGATTTTCCCATTGAAAACCCAGTTTGTAAATCAGGCCCTATGACTTTGGCGAGCGCAATGGCGACCGCTACGAACCAGTGAAAACGCTCCAGTCTGGCCTCCGCGGCTCTGTTGTGTGTTCAAATGTGAACAGTGAAGTAGTGCACATTGCAGATTTGCTAAAGCTGCAAAGTTTGGCAAATCTCATGTAACCTGCTCCTCGCTGGCTACCGAATAAATATATATTTTTTTAAAAGTTAAGTGCAAAGCAAGTGCAAAGTTAAGTGCAAAGCATTTAAACTGAACGGACACCAAGAGCACCTTCTTTTTTAAAAAAACTTTATTTATTGGTGCACACAAGCAAAGCACATACATGCACGTGTTCAAAAGTTTCAAACAGTATATTTTACACAGTTATTCTTGGTCCGAGTCTGGACTTACAGTTTCCGCTTTATCTAACAGATACTGTTTGTACCTGGCCCATATATTTCTGGGTCTGGAAGTGGGCAGCAATGAGTCTATTATTATTCAGCCTGTAATGTGAATTAAGAATAATTAATTTGAGCTAAGTCACACATGCCACAACCCACCCAGTAGCCATCACTGGAATTTCACCTCCAGTTCAGAGCCACAAGAACAAGGCATTGTGGGTATTCAAATTAGCCAAAATGCAAGCCTTTTGCTCCAGAAAACTGTCTTTGGCTTACAGAGCAGTGCTATTTCATACATAGATTAATCTACCTAAGACAGACAGATCCCAAAGCTGTAAACAACTGCTAGCCTGGTTTTGCTGAGAAGGAAGCTCAGTGTGTTAATGTGCCTGTTGCAGCGATATGCCTGTAAGATGTAGAATACAGAGTTAAGTCTCTACCTTTCATTCTCCTGAGAGCAACAAAAGAGGTGACATTGTACTCGGCAATAATAGCAGGCATTGTTTGAATGCCAAGAGGCAACTCAATTTCAGGTATTCAGTGTATAAATGGTCAACATTTTTATTAATTATAAAAGTGGCTGCACACCAACTTTTGTAGCCCCCGGCCTGCTGCTTCATCAGGTGGGCCGACCATCTTTGTCAACAGCGGCAGACGCGGCAGCGCCTAAAGGCAGGAAGGTCGGCACCGCATGCTACATAATTGCTTTCACGCATTCACACACTTACTGGCTGCCATGAGTTTTCCACTCTCAGGTACAATTCAGGTAAACTTGGCGTCTGTCGTCTCCCCGCCTGCGCAGGTTACCTGCGGTGTCTGCTCCTTAACGTATAAATGGGATGCAGGCACTCACCCTCAACAGCCTCACTGTGAAGACCCTGTGGAACCAGCCCTGCTGTGACAAGTCCGCACAGACCAAGAAGAATCGTAACCCACTGCGGTATTGTACGAAATTACCGAGAGCAAAAAGTCTGAAGCCCAAAAGTCCGACCCTTATTTGTTCGAATATATATATGTGGGGGTGGGGTAAAGTTAATAAAAATGTATAGGGATAAGGTAGGGGGGCTGTTGGATGTCTCCCCCCACATATATATATGTGAACAAATTGGAAATAAAAAAAAATTAAAAACAGACTTTTGAGACTCGGAATTTTGGATTCAGTCATTTCACGTAGATCCCCCACGACTATGCGCTCAACCCGAGAGTGCGGAGTGACGAGGCTCATGCTCCGGTATCCAAAAATCACAGCTGATGGATAAAATCTATCAGCAAGAAGAAGACAGACCCTCAACAGCCACCTGACCAAACTGCAATTCGTGCAGCCCAAAACCACCGCATCAGCATAACCAATGACATTGCAGGAAGTGTCAAAAAAGGCACATTAAATGTTCAATTGCGTCTTAATAATGAGTGCGAGTGATGAAGCGCAGCGAGTGAGCCTAAAAAATACGTTGCCTCGATGCCTTTTAGAGCACACATGCGCTGAAAGCCATACAGTTTGCAATTGGTTCAGTAGCCCAACACAGGAAGAAATCCAGTCGTTGCCAGTTCACCAGCAATGCACAGGTGCTTTTTTCTGTGATCTCTCCTCAAAAGATTTCTGTCAGCTTTGTCACTGTATGTTACACGACACTCCACAATATATGCCAGTGGTCTGTCAGTGTAAGAAGGCATATTCATGCTGGCTGTGAACAACAATGCCAGAAGAGCCCCATGGGAAAATACACACGCATGTTGGTTGTGCCCGATAATAGCAGCATTGCCACTGTGACAAGTCACTCATGGTAGCTCATCTCAACGATGCTGGTATCACCAATGTAAGAACGTAATCGTGCCCAAAAATGACAGTATTGCCACTTTAAGAGGACATTGGCCTCATTACGGGTCCGGCGGTAACCCTACCGGTGCTACTTGCGGGTTGCTGCCAGACCCGTAGAAAATGATCTGCACCTGACTTCCCAGTACCGCCAGGCTATTACAAGTCCGGTAGCCGGGAAGTCAGGCGCCGGTGATGTTGTTAATCCCCATTTGTGAGTGGGGACACAGAAGCACTGGCACTGTTAACGTAACGGTGCTGGTGCTTCCATGACGGCTTTACCTATCGTGACCGCTGTGCCCGGCAGGGTCAGAGCTGTCGGGCACAGCGGCTCCGGCAGGCAATCCCGTATTTTGCTGGTCCGGAAACAAGGGTGCCGGTAAGCATACCGGCACCCTTATTCTGGACCGGCAAACTCGGCATGAAGCTTTGTCATGCTATCTGCACAATGTAAGCCTGTAATGACACTGTAAAAAAATATTGACTATGTTTAATGATGCAACTATTTCCACTGTAAGGGGACATTGTAATCTTGACTGTGCATGAAATGACCAGCAGTGCCACGTCGGAAACCCTGGAATGTCGCTGTGACCAAAAACAAAGACATTGGGCTTATTACGAGGTCGGCAGTAACCCACCGGTGCGACTTGCAGGTTGGCGTCGACCCCGTAACACTGTTTGCGCCGCCTAATAACCCGGTGGCACACCTGGTGCCACCAGGATATCACAAGTTGTGGTGGAACGGTAACTCCCCATTCCATGGAGTCCAGCAGGACTCCATGGAATGGGGACACTGAAGCACCGGCACCGTTAGTAACAGTACCGTGCTTCAGTGAGAAGTCTGGCAGTAGGGGCCTGAATTAGTTCTGTGGCCCCTACCCGCATATTCAGAGTTTGCCGGTCCGGCACCCTTATTTCTGGACCGGAACACTCATAATGAGGCCAACTACTGCCCAAAGTATGCCAGGAATGCCTTCATAAACCGCTGCCAGCACGTTGCACACCACCCTTTCTCCTCCAGCCTCCCCAAGCAATAACCATCCCACTTTCCCCACACACATGCATGCACACACAAGCGCACACAATCCTTTGCGTGCACGCCCACATGAACAGTTTCATTCCACGTATCTGCTCCGTATGCGGTATCAAGACTGAACCCCACTGTCAAAGATGGCCGACTTCATGCACGGTCAGAAAGAAGGAAGCAGTGGCAAGTGTCAATCATTGCATCTCCTGGAGTCTTGTTACTTGCAGTCATGAGCGCCAGGTAGGAATTGAGCCTTGCATGCCTTTAGCCCTGAGACTGGGCTCAATAGTCATATTTATCATCAGCACCTGGTTCAGATAAAGCTCATGCACCCTAGATAATCAAACCTTTCTCTAGGACAGAATATGTGGTATCGCACAAAGGGAAATCAAAAAAGAGGGGGCATTTGGGATTACCATTAGAAGTTGCAATTTCTCGAGGGTCCAACTACCCTTCCTGGCCCTGGCTCTTGAAGGGATAACACAGGGCACTGTGGAAAATAGGCCCAGGCAGACTTGACGAGGCACGACCCATTCCAATCTGTAGGCGCTTAACCAGTCCTGGCTTTTTTCCTTTGCATTCTGGGACTTGTAGTTCCACTTTTCCCATGATGAAACGCAGACTACAACTGCCAGAATACAAGAAAAAAACAGGACTGGAAAAGCACGTACATATTGGAATAGGTCATGTTGGCAACTAGGGCATTACTCTGGGCAACCCTCCCGACCATCGTTCTTCACCTGCCACGCCTTTATAGAAAGGAAAAACCATACAAAAATTGGATTTGGTCACACCCCAAAAGGGGTAGTCCAGGCCATACTGCTTGGTCACACCCTTTCTGCGCGAGACCACAAGCAACTCAGATATTAATATTGATATTGATATTTTATTTCTATGGCGCTCGTACACAAGTGTTTCAAACATGTTTTTACCTCATTGGGCTTCATCAGTGAGGTGTAGCATGGCTCTCAAGGCCCATCAGGTATGGGACCCACCAATGGGCATACCCGTCGCACTCGGGGTGGCTAAGGCAAAACAAAAGAGATGTGGCTGGAAGGTTTGAATTTACTCCTAACCTTTGGCATTGCTCTGGGCAACCCTTCAGACCATGGTTATTGAGTCATCGCATGACAGAACGGCAAAAGCAACACCAGACACATCGGAGGCCGAAACATACCTGGGGCTTCTTGTGATCTCATGCAGAAGGGATCTGCCCAGGCAGTTCCGGGTGGACTACCCCTTTTGGGGTGGGACCAAGCCTGATTTGCATATGGTCTTTTCCCTTCTGTAATGGCTTGGCAGCCTGATGAATGATGGTTTGGAGGGTTGCCCAGAGCGATGCCAGAGGTTAAGATTATTTCTAAGCCTGCCTCCCATCAATTCTTTTGTTTTGCTGTAGTCACCCCGAGTGGGACGGGTAGGCCCAGACGTGGGTCTTGAGTCTGCTGGCCTAGAGACCAAAGCTACTCCTCACTGATGACACCCAATGAGGCGAAACATATCTGGGGGTGCTTGTGATCTCGTGAAGAAGAGATGTGGCCTGATAGTTTGAGATGGACTGCCTTTTTGGGGGGTGGGACCAAGGCTGATTTGCATATGCTCGTACCCCTTTCTGTAGTAGCTTGGCAGGCTGAAGAACTATGGTCTGGAGTTAGTGCACAGAGCTGCCCCAGAGGTTAAGATTAATTCTAACCCTTCCAGCCATCACCTCTTATGCTTTGCCTGGGGACCCACAGGAGGCCTGCACAGCCGAGCACAGCACAGCAGGTGCTCATCTCCAAAAGGGGGCCTTGGTTGGCCCCATTTAGATGTTCCAGTGACAACCCTCGGTTTACCCCATTTTCTACCCTCATTTTACCAGCATTTCTAGATGAGCTTACTCAAGCATTAGCTGGTGTTGATGGATCTTAGGCCTGTACAAGGCTCCACAGGTCTGGACTGGACTGATCCAGTTAAACTGAATAATTAAACTTGCTGCGTCAACTATATACGTAATGTTTGAATATATAATTGCCTGGTGGGACATACGTTTGAAAGATTGAATGTGAGACAAACCCGGGGAGAGAAGCGTGGGGGTGTTAAAATGTAAAAAGCAATCCTTGCACTGCCCTGCCACGTGGCAAATGATGGCAGTACAGGAGCATTTGGGACTGGCCTTGCACGTGGTGACCTTAGCTGGGCTTCATCGGCCATGAGGGGCCGTACTGTGGTATTTGAGGCATGCGATGGCAACACCTGGGCAGGTGAGTCTGTATCTTGCATATGATGTCTATCGCTGGCATGTGAAATGGCATAATATAATGGCATAAGATAACAGTACCTGGGTATAGGTGGCTGCACTGGGCATATGATGGCAACACCTGGGCGGGTGAGTCTGTATCTTGCATATGATGTCTATCGCTGGCATGTGAAATGGCATAATGTAATGGCGTAAGATAACAGTACCTGGGTATAGGTTGCTGCACTGGGCATATGATGGCAACACCTGGGCAGGTGAGTCTGTATCTTTCATATGATGTCTATTGCTGGCATGTGAAATGGCATAATGTAATGGCATAAGATAACAGTACCTGGGTATAGGTGGCTGCACTGGGCATATGATGGCTACACCTGGGCAGGTGAGTCTGTATCTTGCATATGATGTCTATCGCTGGCATGTGAAATGGCATAATGTAAGGGCATAAGATAACAATAACCGGTTATAAGCGGCTGCACTGGGCATATGATGGCAACACCTGGACGGGTGAGTCTGTATCTTGCATGTGATGTCTATCGCTGGCATGTGAAATGGCATAATGTAATGGCGTAAGATAACAGTACCTGGGTATAGGTGGCTGCACTGGGCATATGATGGCTACACCTGGGCAGGTGAGTCTGTATCTTGCATATGATGTCTATCGCTGGCATGTGAAATGGCATAATGTAATGGCGTAAGATAACAGTACCTGGGTATAGGTTGCTGCACTGGGCATATGATGGCAACACCTGGGCAGGTGAGTCTGTATCTTTCATATGATGTCTATCGCTGGCATGTGAAATGGCATAATGTAATGGCATAAGATAACAGTACCTGGGTATAGGTGGCTGCACTGGGCATATGATGGCTACATCTGGGCAGGTGAGTCTGTATCTTGCATATGATGTCTATCGCTGGCATGTGAAATGGCATAATGTAAGGGCATAAGATAACAATAACCGGTTATAAGCGGCTGCACTGGGCATATGATGGCTACACCTGGCAGGTAATGACATTGTTGAGTATTAGAGCCTGTATTTGCGCCTGATTATTACCCCTGATGCAAGGCATTAATTGTCATTAATGACCATATGAAGTTGCACTGGCATGTGAAGGCCATGCTCAGCCTGCCCCTGGCACATAACGGCGGTAAACCTGGCACATCAAGTCACCATGCTAGCTGTCATCAAAGCCTTTCTTCTGTTTTTATAGTACTCATCTTATATGTGGTGTAGTTTTACTTTCATCGGTGATGTGGTATCGTGTCACGTCATAAGGGTCAAAGGTCAAGCGACCTCGCTCTCAGAACTAAGGGGTGGTCAGAAGGTCATGGAAGCCCTACTGCCAATCCTAGCATTTTGTTGGGCTGGCGTCAGTGGGAGAAGGCGGGTGTACTCCCCAGTGAGCGCGCGAGAGGAGACACGCCGCTTCTCGAAAGATCTGCAAGTGGGCTACAATGGAAGCCTCTCCGCTCAGGGTGCTACAGTGAATGAGACTCCTTCCCATCATGCCTCACGCTAGCGGGCATCACTTCCTGCCTCAGTAATAGGCAGAGGGCAGAAGTGGCAGTAACTCGGTGAGTCCACAGTAACCCTACCGTGGAAGCAAAGGAAGAGCTGGAGACTAAGTGGAACCCAGCGGGCAGAGGAGGCGGGGGACTGGGGCACTCCTAGGAATACAATGCAACCCAAGGTACTCCATTGGCACGACACGTTAGGCAAATATTGCACATTCCGTCCAGTGGTGACCTTGCGGATCTCATCTTTTTCTAATGTCCATGTTGCTTTCTGCCTTGTGTTTGCTCTGGTGACATGCACAGGTGTTGCTGTTTTTTGTGTTCGTTCTGGCGTTTGTCCAAGGATGCAGCACAGCTGCTCGTGTCCAGTTTTACTTGCAAATACTTCCCTCTCCTGCATTGGAGCCTCACCCATAATGGGCGAGGGCCGCCGACCCCACAAGCATCATAGAGGGACCACATAAGACTGAGCCAGAAAAAACAGTAACCCATCGTTTCTAGTCACATGTATAAGTTCCCCAGTGCGCACGCCCAAGGGCCATGCAGAGCAAGCAGGCAAGGCACCTGCAAGGCCTAATGTGCATAGTGGCCGAGCCTGTCCATCTCCACACAAAGAGGTAAACTGGGTACCATATCCTGGCACTCCCGCTCCACTGCACGTGTCAGAAACCAGGCAGGGTCTCCACATGCTTCCCGGCTCCTCACTGCATGCTGTGGAGGAGTCTGAGTACTCGCCGCGCAGCCCAGAGTGCGCAGGAGGGCAGTGCATCCGTGCAGCCTTAAAAAAGGACAGTAGTACTCGCTGCGAAGCCCAGAGTGCGCAGGAGAGAGATGCAGCCGTGCAGCATTCCAGAAAAGAACCGCAGTACTCGCTGTGCAGCCCAGAATGTGCAGGAGGGTGGTGCAGCCGTGCAGGCTTCCAGAAAAGTACAGCAGTACTCGCAGCGCAGCCAAAAGTGCGCAGGAGGGCGGTGCAACCGTGCAGCCTTCCAGAAAAGTACAGTAGTACTCGCCGCGTAGCCCAGAGTGAGCAGGAGGGGGGTGCAGCCATACAGCCGTGCAGCCTTCCAGAAAAGTACAGCAGTACTCGCTGCGCAGCCCTGAGTGTGCAGGAGGGTGGGGCAGCCGTGCAGCCTTCCAGAAAAGGACAGCAGTACTCCCAGCGCAGACCAGAGTGCGTGGGAGTACGGTGCAGCCACGCAGCCATACAGCCTTCCAGAAAAGTACAGCAGTACTCGCCGTGCAGCCCAGAGTGCTCAGTAGAGCGGTGCAGCCATGCAGCCTTCCAGAAAAGTACAGCAGTATTCGCAGCGCAGCCAGAGTGCACGCGAGGGCGGTGCAGCCATGCAGCCCTCCAGAAAAGTACAGCCATATTCGCTGCGCAGCCAGAGTACGCAGGAGGGCGGTGCAGCCTTCCAGAAAAGTACAGCAGTACTCGCCGAGCAACCAGAGCTTACCGGAGGGTGGTGCAACCATGCAGCCCTCCAGAAAAGTACAGCCGTACTCGCTGCGTAGCCAGAGTGCGCAGGAGGGCGGTGCAACCTTCCAGAAAAGTACAGCAGTACTCGCTGCGCAGCCCAGAGTACACAGAAGGGTGGTTCAGCCGTGCAGCCTTCCAGAAAAGTACAACAGTACTCGCCGCACAGCCCAGAGTGCGCGGGAGGGTGGTGCAGCCATGCAGCCTTCCAGAAAAGTACAGCAGTACTGGCTGTGCAGCCCAGTGTGCGCGGAAGGGTGGTGCAGCTGTGCAGCCTTCCAGAAAGGTACAGCAGAACTTGCTGCACAGCCCACAGTGTACGGGAGGGCGGTGCAGCTGTGCAGCCTTCCATAAAAGTACAATAGTACTCGCCACGCAACCAGAGTTAACCGGAGGGTGGTGCAACCATGCAGCCCTCCAGAATAGTACAGCCATACTCGCTGTGCAGCCAGAGTGCACAGGAGGGTGGTGCAGCCTTCCAGAAAAGTACAGCAGTACTCGCCGCACACCCCAGAGTGCGCAGGAGGGTGGTGAAGCCATGCAGCCTTCCAGAAAAGTACAGCAGTATTGGCTGTGCAGCCCACAGTGCGCGGGAGGGCGGTGCAGCCATGCAGCCTTCCATAAAAGTACAGTAGTACTCGCCACGCAGGTCAGAGTGCGCAGGAGGTCGGTGCAGCCGTGCAGCCTTCCAGAAAGTACAGCAGTACTCGCCGCACAGCTCACAGTGGGCAGGAGGGCGGTGCAGCCGTGCAGCCTTCCAGAAAAGTACAGGTGTACTCCCCGCACAGCCCAGAGTGTGCGGGAGGGCGGTGCAGCTGTGCAGCATTCCAGAAAAGTACAGCAGTACTCTCTGTGCAGCTCTCACTGCACGGGAGGGTGGTGCAGCCAGGCAGGCTTCCAGAAAAGTACAGCAGTACGCGCTGCACAGCCCAGAGTGCGCAGGAGGGCGGTGCAGTTGTGCAGGCTTCCAGAAAAGTACAGCAGTACAAGCTGCACAGCCCAGAGAGCGCTGGAGGGTGGTGCAGCTGTGCAGGCTTCCAGAAAAGTACTGCAGTACTTACTACACAGCCCAGAGTGTGCAAGAGGGCCTTGCCACTGTGCAGGTTTTCAGAAAAGGACAGCAGTACTCGCTGCACAGCCCAGAGTGGCAGGAGAGCCGTGCAGCTGTGCAGGCTTCCAGAAAAATACAGCAGTACTTCCTGCACAGCTCAGAGTGCACCGAGGGGCTGTGCAGCCATGCTGACTTCCAGAAAAGTACAGCAGTACTCACTGCACAGCCAAGAGTACGTAGGGGGGCCGTGCACCCCTGCAGGGTTCCAGAATGTACAGCAGTATTCAATGCACAGCTCAGAGTGCGCTGAGGGGCGGTTCAACCATGCAGGCTTCCCGAAAAGTACAGCAGTACTCACTGCACAGCTCAGAGTGCGCTGAGGGGCTGTGCAGCCATGCAGGCTTCCGGAAGAGTACAATAGTACTCACTGCACAGCTCAGAGTGCGCGTAGGGGCTGAGAAGCCATGCAGGGTTCCAGAAAAGTACAGCAGTAGTCTCTGCACTGCTCAGAGTGCATGTGCAGCCGTGCACGGTTCCAGAAAAGTACAGCAGTAGTCACTGCACAGCTTAGAGCTCCCACGAGGGATGAGCAGCTGTGCAGGGATTAAAAAGAGTACAGCACTACTCACTGCACAGGTTTTCAGAAAAGTACGCACTCACTGCACAGCTCATAGTGCGCTGAGGGGCCGTGCAGCCGTACAGGATTTCAGAAAAGTTCAGCATTACTCACTGCACATATCAGAGTGCACAGGAGGGCTGTGCAGCCATGTAGGGGTTCAGAAAAGTACATCTATCTATAAAGCGCTGCATGCGATAATGTTGCTTCTAGGCGCTTGTTAACATTAGTACTTGCGACTCTGTTTAGAAATGCGGCAGACACATTTCCAAAATTGTTCTCAGCTGAAGCAAATTGAAAGAAAACACACCTGCCAGGGTACTTTGACCCAATAGTTTGATATTCCCAGAAAACAACACATGAGTCGACTTGACAGTTGCTTTCTTTCTCTGGACTATGGCAGAGAGCAGTGCCTTCTATGCACCGATCAATGGGACTTACGCTGCCTGGTTCTCACAGGGGACATGCACCACTGGAGCCTTGAGTGTATGTTCAGGTGAGTTCATTTTTTCAGGTCAAGTAGTGCCCTGTAACGCTTTATTGAGAACCCACCCTCAACACAGGGAGTCCATTCCCTCCCACAAAAAGTTTAACAGATTCTTTTCTTTAGCCCCATCTCAGATGCATATCATGCCCCTTAGATCCGTCTCCCATGAGCTAACAATGAGCCAAGGACCCGGCCGGTGTACGGGAAATATATTGGTATTTATTTAAATTAACAGTAATAGGAATTAGCACGAAAATGTAAAAAAACACTTTATCTGTGGTACAACACAATCAACTTCTGTCAGCATCAATAGATCACAAAAGTGAGTTAAAAAGAACAAAATTACAATTCTTTCCTTTCTGTAAATCTCGCTTGACAAAATAATTACAGTAATCAATAATTTAATTTCACCCCAAACTTTTGGTTTAAAATAAACACAGGGTGAGTTTTCGCTTTGTTTTTCAGACCCCCTCCTCCTTGCTTTGGTCTAGGCTGGGAAGTCAGACTGAAAAATTAGAATGCTTTGGGGGAATTTTGGATTTCCGACCCTCTTACTGAAAGGACTGTGTTGGGGAAGCTAGGTAAAAAGGTTGGACTGATTTATCCAATTAAATTATAGGCTATAGTTTTCAACGCACACTGGGAAGTGAGCTTTGTTAATTTTGAATTTTAACACAATTCACCTGTAGTGTTCTGCCAAATGGGGAATTCATTAAATTAATATTTTTAGTTACATAGGCTAATGATCTACACAGTTTTGCCTCCCCCCACCCACTATAAAGGGAAAGTATTCAAGGCAAGCAGACTCCCCCACCTTTTGGTTTCCCAGGGCTCAGTTGTACTTACATAGCAAGTCTCTGTTTAAGGTTCAGGAAAGCCAGCTGCATCTCAAGACACTCTGGAAAGATAGGGCAGGGGTCTGGTCACTCCACTCTCAAAGATGGCCTCCCACTCTCCACCACAGGACTCAGCCAGCTTTGAGGCCTTCCTAGAAATAGACAGCTCCACTCAGATGCACTCTCAGCAATCTCCTCTGGTGTCTCCTTACAGCTGTCCGATAGTAAGTTTCAGCAGACTTCCTGTCTTTCTGTCACCCAGTTTTTTGTCTGTCTGTCTGTCTGTGCCTCCTGTCCTAGTGCAGTGTCCCTTATATAGCAGAAATGACATCACCAATTTTTAAATCTTGGGGAGGTACCCTGCAATAATCCCTGCCACTAGGATTGGACAGTTACCCTCTCTCTCTCTGCCCCAAGTCAGGATTAGTTTAGGGGTTTGGAGCAACATCTGTCTATTACCATTTGTCATCATCCTTTGTTCTCCATTCAACTTTTTGGCAAAAACTGGTTATGTATCAAAACTTCATAATTGTACTGGCAAATGCCATACTAAACATATATTCTGTTTTAGCTGATCATGGGTAATTAGATAAGCCAACCACCACATCTGTAAGATGTAGCGAGGCCATGTTGCACAACAGTTATGAAGAATGAAGTTATTAAGCATATCCCTAATTTCACTTTCCACCTGCTCACCAACTCACACATTTGGAACATGCAGATCAGCCAGAAGCCCAGTCTAAATGGCCATTATAGTTCCCAGAGTAACAGATAGATGCCTTTTATATCCCCAAAATCGCCTGGAAATTACATAAGAAATGGTATAAAAATGAAATCAATCTACAGTATGGTTGCTGAGAAAAAGGCCTAAATGATAATAGTCTTTTACATTAATTGTGAATGTTCATGTTCAGCAAATGGGAGGTCTGCTTCATCCAGCCCAGCCATCTGTCTCCCAGGGCCAGCCCGTGACCAGAGGTTTTTTTATGAATCTCTTTGAAGTGGGGCCCCATTTTCACACATATTATTCGTGCTTCAGACAACGGTGACTTTCATTGAAGTCCCTGCTTTCAAAGCCAGCAGGTCTGGAGGACACGGGGTTACACCTTTTATTGTGGGGGTCAATAGATGGGAGATGTGACATCAGGCTGGAAGTGGGAGATTTCCTCTGTGAAGTTTTGACCACAGCCAGAAACAGGTTTTCCATGAAGCCAAAGTGGCTCTTGAAATGTCACTGGAGTTTTGTGGGTGAAACATAATATACATTGCCTTTGTCAACCCACACATCATGTTTTGTTTTCCTGACATTTTTCTGAGAGCAGTGATATTTATTTCCGCTTTGGCTTTTTAAAGCCATTTTATTTGCACACACATGTGCAGGCCGTTTTTGCTTTCAATGTTTAAAAATCCTGTTTTCCATGTGACAGGGATCTTTGATTCCTGCTTCTTTTGTAAATTAATGTGCTGCTTGTCCGTTGCTAATGACAGGTAGGCCCCTTTCCACATGGATCTTTAACTTTACTTGGAAAAAAAAGCAGAAGCCAGGCCGTTTCTGTTTGTGTTTAAATGCCATCCATTCATGTGAAAGTGACTTCTGTTTGGGGCCTTTAAATACACCTCACAGCCCAGATGGTACAAAAGGCAAGTAGGAAGGGAACAGCCACAGGCCTATGCAGACCATCGTCAGCCCACTCTCCAACTGGCATCCTGTGGGAGACTCACCCAACTTTCCTCACTAAGATCCATGTATTCCTCACAGCAGCCAGCACACGCCTACATACACCAGCAGACCAACACGCATCTCCCAGGAAAGGGTCACAAGCCAAAACCTGTATCCAGCCAGATGACAGCAAGAAAACAACCTAAGCACTGTCAATGCACTGCATACACAAGTGGCACAGGGAGAAACTATAAAGTAGCCGCATTCAACAGGCAAACATATATAAACTAGCGATGTTAAACAGGAAAACACTGATACCCTACCCATATTCAACAGGGAAAACACCTAAAAAAAAGCCAAATTCAACAGGAAAACACCCATAAACTAGGCTGGTTCAACAGGAAAACACCTAAGAACTAGCCAAGTTCAACAGGACAACAACTATAAGTGAGTAAAGTTCATCAGGAAAACACATATAAACTAGCCATGTTCCACCGGAAAACACTGATACACTAAGAATATTGAACAGCAAAACACCTACAAATTAGCGAGGGTTAACATGAAAACACCAAAAACAGTCATGTTCAACAGGAAGACACCTAAAAACTTGTCAAGTTCAACAGGAATTCAACTATAAACTAGCCATGTGCAACAGGAAAATACCTAAAAACGAGTCAGGTTCAACAGGAAGACATCTACAAACTAGCCAAGTTAATCGGGAAAAAAGCTACAAAATAGCTAGGTTTAACAGGAACACACATAAAAACGAATCAGATTCAACAGGAAGACACCTAAAAATTGCCAGTTCCAACAGGAATACAACTACAAACTAGCCAGGTTTAACAGGAAAACACGTAAAAACGAGTTAGGTTCAACATGAAGACATCTAAAAATTGCCAGGTCCACAGGAATACAGCTACAAACTAGCCACGTTTAACAGGAAAACACCTAAAAAAGAAGCAGGTTCCACAGGAAGACACCTAAAAATTGCCAGGTCCAACAGGAATACAACTACAAACTAGCCAGGTTTAACAGGAAAACACCTAAAAACGAGTCAGGTTCAACGTGAAGACACCTACAAATTGCCAGGTCCAACAGGAATACATCTACAAACCAGCCAGGTTTAACAGGAAAACACCTAAAAATGAGTCAGGTTCAATATGAAGACACCTAAAAATTGCCAGGTCCAACAGGAATACAGCTACAAACTAGCAAGGTTTAACAGGAAACCACCTACTAACTAGCCAGGTTCAACAGGAAGACACCTATAAATTGCCAAGTTCAACGGGAATACAACTATAAACCAGCCATGTGCAACAGGAAAACACTGATACACTACCAATATTCAAGAGGGAAAAAATCTAAAAACTAGCCAGGTTCATCAGGAACACAGCTACAAACTAGCCATGTGCAACAGAAAAACACTGATAGACTACCCATTTTCAACAGGAAAACATCTAAAAACTAGCCACGTTCAACAGGAACACAGCTACAAACTAGCGATGTGGAACAGGATAACACTGATACACTACTCATATTCAACAGGGCATCATCTTAAAACTAGCCAAGTTCATCAGGAACACAGCTACAAACTAGCCATGTGCAACAGGAGGACACTGATACATTACCCAGATTCAACAGAAAAACATCTAAAAACTATAAAAACTAGCCAAGTTTAACAGGAACACAGCTACAAGCTAGCCATGTGCAACAGGAAAGCACTGAAACACTACCCATATTAAACAGGAAAACATCTAAAAACAAGCCAAGTTCATCGTGAACACAGCTACAAACTAGCCATGTGCAACAGGAAGACGCTGAAACATTACCTAGATTGAACAGGAAAACATCTAAAAACCAGCCAAGTTCATCAGGAACACAGCTACAAACTAGCCATGTGCAACAGAAAAGCACTGATATGCTACCCATATTCAACAGGAAAACATCTAAAAACAAGCCAAGTTCATCAGGAACACAGCTACAAACTAGCCAGGTTTAACAGAACAACTAAAACGAGTCAGGCTCAACAGGAAGACACCTAAAAATTGCCAAGTTCAACAGGAATACACTGATACACTAACCATATTCAACAGGAAAACACCTAAACACTAGCCAAGATCTCCTTTTCAGATCCACCAGAGCGCCCAGGGACCACTTTGGTGGTTATAGTGCGCAGTACAAATCTCCTTTAATATTAACATTAACAGGACAACACCTAAACACTAGCCAAGTTCAACAGGAAAACACTGTAAAAACTAGCCAAGTTCAACAGGACAACGCCTAAACACTAGCCAAGTTCAACAGGAAAACACTGTAAAAACTAGCCAAGTTCAACAGGACAACGCCTAAACACTAGCCAAGTTCTACAGGAAAACACCATAAAAACTAGCCATGTTCAACAGGAAAACACCTTAACAACTAGCCAAGTTCAACAGGACAACACCTAAACACTAGCCAAGTTCATCTTGTACACACCATGGAAGAATCCATGCAGACCCCAAAACAACCACATCCATAAATACCCTACAGACTTCTGCACACCATGTAAGGATCCATGCCGCCCCAAACTACTGCATCCATAATCACAAAGCACATCCAAGGATCTATGTTGTGCCCATACGAACGCAGCTGTAAGCACAGGGTAGATCTATCTGTTTCAATGAAACCACAAACAAAAGATTGCATTTACAACCACGCTGCTTACCACACCTCCAATCACGCAGCTTACCACACCTCCAACCACGCTGCTTACCACACCTCAAACCACACTGCTTACCACACCTCAAACCACGCTGCTTACCACACCTCCAATCACGCTGCTTACCACTCCTCAAACCATGCTGCTTACCACACCTCCAACCACAGTTTACCACACCTCCAACCATGCTACTTACCACTCCTCATACCACGCCGCTTACTACACCTCCAATCACGCTGCTTACCACACCTCCAACCACGCTGCTTACCACACCTCCAATCACACCACTTACCACACCTCCAACCACGCCGCTCACCACACCTCAAACCATGCTGCTTACCACACATCCAACCACACTGCTTACCACACCTCCAATCACACCACTTACCACACCTCCAACCATGCCGCTCACCACACCTCCAATCACACTACTTACCACACCTCCAACCACACTGCTCACCACACCTCAAACCATGCTGCTTACCACACATCCAACCACACTGCTTACCACACCTCCAATCACGCAGCTTACCACACCTCCAACCACGCTGCTTACCACACCTCAAACCACACTGCTTACCACACCTCAAACCACGCTGCTTACCACACCTCCAATCACACTGCTTACCACTCCTCAAACCATGCTGCTTACCACACCTCCAACCATGCTACTTACCACTCCTCATACCATGCCGCTTACCACACCTCCAATCACGCTGCTTCCCACACCTCCAACCACCCTGCTTACCACACCTCCAACCACGCTGCTCACCACACCTAAAACCATGCTGCTTACCACACATCCAACCACACTGCTTACCACACTTGTGTCCTACCTAGCCTGATGTCAGCGCAACCACCAAAACCGAGAAGATAGCAAACTAGGTGAACTGCACACTTTTAGCTTGTGTTGTCCTAGTTCTGCTCTCCACTGCCTTGTGTATGGGTTTTTTAGGGCATGTTCTAAGTTCTTGGCCAGTTTTTCCTCCTGTCTTTGGTTTGCTTTGCTGGCAAAGTGTGGGGAGGTGCCCTTTCTGAACCACCACAATTCTGTGGATCAAGGGATTGTTTTGAGGGTGTTGCTGTTTGGTCTTGCAGTACCTGGTAGTGGAGGGAGTTTGAGGGACTGGTCTTGATATGATATCAGCATTTCAAAATTCCCCATTGGAAGTCAAGCAGCAGGACGAATCCTCCTAGTTCTTCTCATGCCCAGGAATGCCCTGTTTCCAGATTTGGGGGAGCAGAATTTTTGTGGGAGATTTGTCATATTCTGCACAGTTTTTGTTTCGTGATCAACCGTCACCTCACTGCCGTGAAGCAGGAGAAAGTTAATGGTGCAGTCCATTCATCTTAAACATTAATTCTTCAGGTGGATGCTAGTATGGTAGTTACTTCTTCATGGCATAGAATGTACAGAGGGATTTTTCTTCAAGTGCATTTATTACCCATTTTATAACTGCCAGATATACTTATTCAGAGACTTTCCCAGCTGGTGTAGGTTTGAGATCAGTGAAAGAGATGCATGCAATGCCAGACTCCCCCAACAGGTGGCACTGCAGAGATCAGTGTAACATCTCCCTGTATGACCTCTTCCTTCCCTGCAAGTGGCGCTGTAGAGAACAGTCTAACAGCTCCCCGCATGTCCTCCTCTTTCACAACAGAAGGTTCTGTAGAATCTCCCTGCATGTCCTCCTCCCTCCTAGCAGGTGGTGCTGTAGAAATCAGTGGAACATCTCTCTGCATGTCCTCTTCTCTCCCAGGAGGTGGCGCTGTAGAGATCAGTGTAACATCTCCCTGCATGTCCTCGTCTCTCCCAGTAGGTGGCGCTATAGAGAACAGTGTAAAATCTCCCTGCATGTCCTCGTCTCTCCCAGGAGGTGGCGCTATAGAGAACACTGTAACAGCTCCCTGCATGTCCTCTTCTCTCCCAGCAGGTGGCACTGCAGAGATCAGTGTAACATCTCCCTGCATGTCCTCTTCTCTCCCAGCAGGTGGCACTGCAAAGATCAGTGTAACATCTCCCTGCATGTCCTCTTCTCTCCCAGCAGGCGACCCTGATAGAGATCAGTGTAATATCTCCCTGCATGTTCTCTTCTATGCCAGCGGGTGGTGCTGTAGAGATCAATGTAGCATCTCCCTGCATGTCCTCTTCTCTCCCAGCAGGTTGTGCTGTAGCGAACAGTGTAAGCTCCCTGCATGTCCACTTTTCTCCCAGCAAGTGGCACTGTTGAGATCAGTGTAATATCTCTCAGTATGTCCTCTTCTCTCCCAGGAGGTGGCGCTCAAGAGATCAGTGTAACATCTCCCTACTTGTCCACTTTTCTCCCACCAGGTGGCACGTTTGAGATCAGGGTATCAGCTCTGTGCATGCCCCCTTCTCTCCCAGCAGGTGGCGCTTTAGCATTCAGTGTAACATCTCGCTGCATGTCCTCTACTCTACCAGCAGGTGGCACTGTAGAGATCAGTATATCAGCTGCCTGCATGTGGCCTTTTCTCCCACCAGGTGGCACTGTTGAAATCAGTGTATCAGCTCTGCACACGTCCCCTTCCCTCTCAGCAGGTTGCGCTGTTAGAAATCAATGTAACGTCTCCTTGCATGTCCTCTTCTCTCCCAGCAGGTGGTGCTGTAGAGATCAGTGTAACATCTCACTGCATGTCCTCTTCTCTCCCAGCAGGTGGTGCTGTAGAGATCAGTGCAACATCTACCCGTATGTCCTCTTCTTTGCCAGCAGGTGGCGCTTTAGAGTTCTTTACAACATCTTCCTTCATGTCCTCTTTCCTAGCAGGTGGTGGTTTACAAATCAGAGTAACATCTCCCTACCTGCCCCCTTTTCTCCCACCAGGTGGCACTGTTGATATCAGTGTATCAGCTCTGTGCATGCCCCCTTCTCTCCCAGCAGGGGGTGCTTTAGAGATCAGTGTAACATCTCACTGCATGTCCTCTACTCTACCAGCAGGTCGTGCTGTAGAGATCAGTAAATCAGCTCCCTGCATGTCCTCATCTCTCCCAGCAGGTGGTGCTGTAGAGATCAGTGTAACATCTCCCTGCATGTCATCGTCTCACCCAGGAGGTGGCGCAATAAAGAATAGTGTAACAGCACGCTTCATGCCCTCCTCTTTCCCAGTAGGTGGTGCTATAGAGAACAGTGTGACGTCTCCCTTCAGGTCCCCTTTTCTCCCACCAGGTGGCACTGTAGAGATCAGTGTAACAGCTCCCTGCATGTCCTCTTCTCTCCCAGCAGGCGATGCTGTAGAGATCAGTGTAACAGCTCACTTCATATCTTCTTCTCTCCCAGCAGGCGGTGCTGTAGAGATCAGTGTAACATCTCCCTGCATGTCATCGTCTCACCCAGGAGGTGGCGCAATAAAGAACAGTGTAACATCTCTCTGCATGTACTCTTCTCTCCCAGTAGGTGTCGCTAAAGAGAACAATGTTGCATCTTCCTGCATGTCCCCCTCTCTCCCAGTAGGTGACGCTGTAGAGATTAGTGTAGCATCTCACTGTATGTCCCTTTCTCTCCCAATAGGCAGTGCTGTAGAGATTAGTGTAGCATTTCCCTGCATGCCCCTTCCTCTCCCAGCAGGTGACGCTGTAGAGAACAGTGTAACATCTCCCTGCATGGCCTCTTCTCTCATAGCAGGTGGCGCTGTAGAGATCAGTGCAACTCCATGCATGTCCTCCTCCCTCCCAGCAGGTGGCACCGTAGAGATCAGTGCAACATCTCCCTGCATGTCCTCTTCTCTGACAGCAGGTGGTGCTGTAGTGATCAGTTTAACAGCACCCTTTATGCCTTCTTCTTTCACAGCAGGTGGTGCTGTAGAGAACAGTGTAACTTCTCCCTGCATGTCCCCTTTTCTCCCACCCGTTGGCACTGTTGAGATCAGTGTAACAGCTCCTTGCATGTCCTCTTCTCTCCCAGCAGGTGGCCCTGTTAAAGATCAGTGTAACATCTCCCTGCATGTCCTCTTCTCTCCCAGCAGGTGGTGCTGTAGAGATCAGTGTAACAGCTCCCTGTATGTCCTCTTCTCTCCCAGCAGGGGGCACTGTAGAGATCAGCGTAACATCTCCATGCATGTCATCGTCTCTCCCAGGAGGTGGTGCTATAGAGAACAGTGTAACATCTCCCTGCATGTCCTCATCTCTCCGAGGAGGTGGTGCTATAGAGAACAGTGTAACTTTTCCCTGCATGTCCTCTTCTCTCCCGGCAGGTGGCGCTGTAGAGATTAGTGTAACAGCACGCTTCATGCCCTCCTCTTTCCCAGTAGGTGGTGCTATAGAGAACAGTGTGACGTCTCCCTTCATGTCCCCTTTTCTCCCACCAGGTGGCACTGTAGAGATCAGTGTAACAGCTCCCTGCATGTCCTCCTCTCTCCCAGCAGGTGGTGCTGTAGAGATCAGTGTAACATCTCCCTGCATGTCCTTGTCTCTTCCAAGAAGTGGTGCTATAGAGAACAATGTAACTTCTCCCTGCATGTCCCATATTCTCCCACCAGGTGGCACTGTTGAGATCAGTGCAACATCTCCCTGCATGTCCTCTTCTCTCCCAACAGGTGGCGCTGTAGAGATCAGTATAACAGCTCCCTGCATGTCCTCCTCTTTCCTACCAGGTGGCGCTGTACTTTTCTCCTAGCAGGTGGCGTATTTCTGATACCCTCCGACACAGCATTGCCACGTTGCGGGCGCGTGTGTACTAGTGTGGCAACTTTCTAAAATGGTTTTGCAGTGCCCCTGTCATGCAGAGATGCATGAGAAGCAGTCAGTGGCGCCATCATTCAAGGCCCACTTGTTCCCCCCAAAACAGGGGGACTGTTTGCATGCTCAGAACTGACCGGTTAGATTTCTCTCCTGGACTAGAACAAGATTTCCAAGGCCCCGTGCAGCAAAAGAAATGCATGCGTCTTCATTTGCATATGTACTGACATCATAAAAAGTGACTGTAACCAAAAACGTGATGGGTGGAAGTGCTTGAATAAATCGAAACCACTGGCACTGCTCTGTGAAACCTTCCACACCACTGTTTTTTAGCCCATCTGCGCCATTGCAAAAGGGATCCAGCCGGTGCACCTTGGACGTCATCAGTGACGAGGAGCTTGGGTCTCGATGCCCAGCAGACATGGGACCCACGCCTGGGAATGCATACGCGATCCACTCTGGGTGACTAAAGCAAAACAAAGGGGTGATGGCTGGAAGGTGTAGAATTACTCTTAACCTCTGCATTGCTCTGGCAACCCTCCAGACCATCGTTCTTTCCATTACAAAAGGGGAGAGACCATATGCAAATCAAGCTTGGTCCCACCCCAAAAGGGGCAGTCTGGCCTGAACTGCTAGGTCACATCCCTTCTGCATGAGACCACAAGCATCCCCAGACATGTTTCGGCCTTGTTGGGCCTCATCAGTGAGGAGTAGCTTGGGTCTCTATTCCCAGCAGGCATGGGACCCACGCCTGGGCATCCCCGCCCTACTCTGGGTGACTAAAGCAAAACAAAGAGGAGATGGCTGGAAGGTTTAGAATGTATCTTAACCACTGGCAATGCTCTGGGCAACCCTCCAGACCATTGTTCTTCGCCTGCCAAGCCATTACAGAAGGGGAAAGACCATATGCAAATCAGGCTTGGTCCCACCCCAAAAGGGGCAGTGCAGCCCGAACTGCTTTGTCACATCCCTTCTGCACGAGACCACAAGCATCCCCAGACATGTTTCGGCCTTGTTGGGCCTCATCAGTGAGGAGTAGCTTGGGTCTCTATGCCCAAGTTGTAGGGAGCTTGTATTGACAGCCTGCCCCTGTTGGTGTCGCTCTTGTGCTTTCAGCAGGGACAGACAGTGCCTGTTCCAACCCCCCACCCACACACCCCCCTTAGGGGTGTTCTGAGTGTGCTTGTAAGTCTCTAGTGCTATAAATATTTGCAGTTAAGCGTCTTGTGATCTGTTTCCTATTACTCAAAGGTCCTGGGACATTGCCCCCACCTCGGGGCCTTAGTTAAGCGTTCCCTTCCTGGGCCCTAGCCTGCATTTTTCCTGTTTTATTAAGTTTATTTAATATATGCTGGTCTGTGCGCCAGGTTTTAAATTAAAAAGTAATCCTGTTCATTAATAGTAGCACAGAGAGGACCTACAGAGGCTCCGACGCTTGCCAGAGAGGGGCCAAACGTGCTAGATTTTACCTGAGGGGGTTATGCAGCTTGTCCATAATGCTCCGGGGTCCAGGTCCCAGCTGTTTTCGACAACCGCTCCCGCGCACCCACCAACCACATACTTTCTGGGCCTATTGCCCATGTCTTGGGAATCTCTCCCTCGCACTGGCTCAGGAACCGCTTATTGAAGTGACTCAGAACTGCAACTTCCAGAATGCAATTCATGGAGACATTGAAGGCAAAATCAAGGGCATGGGGTCGCCACTGTCTCTGAAGGTCCTCCTGCACAAGCGGGAGTCTCCCAGATTCAGAAACCGGGCGGCACAGAGAGGCCTGGCCCTGGCCGATGTGCCCACAATTCAACTTCGTTTTGTTATTTGATGGTCCGGCCGGAGGGAGTTGCTGGCCCAAGTCCATACTAATGGAGCCCGGGTCGGCTGCACCTGGATTCCATTATGGCTGCTGGCTCATAGTGTCGCTTTCTGGCCCTCTCTGCTGTGAGGCCATCGATTGAAGCGGCAAGGGTTTCTGATCTCTATTTCCCCTGAGCTGATGTGAGGCACACTGGTGGCAAGGGTTCAGTCTCCCGGGCACTCTATGTGGTACCTTCGACAAGCACTGACGTTCCGCAAAGACCTTGAGGTGATATCCCATAGACTCTGTGGCATGGTGGCAAAGCCTGTCACTGATTCCTACACTGGTTAGCAGAACTGGATGTCCCATCAATATGTCATACCTAATTCTTTTGTTTAAAGTACTCATTGTCTTATAAAATACTTTATACGTAACATCATCAGTAATTTCAAACTATCATATAGATACAGCCCTTTACCTCTGTATTATACTTAAGTGCTCACGACGAGTATGCTCGCCCTTTTTGCATAGACTTGATTAAAGCTCAGCAGTTAAGGGGTTAAAATCTCTAAAACATATGCACAAAACTTCAAGTTAAAATCATTCCCATTGAAAAACTGTTTCCAGAAGTTATAAATATTACAATTGCCGATCGTTTTACTATATTGCAGCAGGAATCGATACCTCAATTTTCCTAAACTCGAACACTCCACAGCAAGATGTTTGACAGAGTCAATCGTAATATTACTGCACAATAGACATTGACGCTAGTTTCGCGGTACGCCCTTTCGTGCTCCTACTATTTCCAAAGTGTTCATAAGATTACAATTGATTGCCATGTATCTTCTCATGGTAAAACAGCGCGGATAGGCTTTACCATAGGCTGCAACGCCACTACGATTTAAAAATGACTCTAGGAACATGCCACTATTCGACATGGGTTCCAATTCTCTCTCTCTTATCTTTAGAGTCACTCAACATCACTTGTATACATATTATCAGTGTACTGCATTATATCCATTTCCACTTGTTCATAAGAGGCCCATAAACGTCCCAAACAGCTGTTGTTCGAACTCATATAAAAGGCATGAAAAACGCATTGCAGTAAAGCTCCTTTCTCTGCCCGCCTAGTTTTTTATGTAGCAGTAGACGCTTCTGCATACAACTATTCAGATTACACTAGCTGTTCCCGGCGTCACATACGCTGTTCTAGCATATGTTGAAGGTCAATATCGGTCGGTAATTCACAGGGTCACTCCGTCCCCCTTCTTAAATATCAGAATTACCACTGATTGCTTCCAGATGCATTGATAGGTATGTGTGGTATAAGAACAGTATCTAATTTCATTTATGATGCGTGCCATCGATCACACCGGCCGCTATGATGTGCGCCATCGATCACACGGGCCTCTATGATGTGTCTTTGTACACTCATAATTGTCAACCACGCAGAGTCCCAGTGATGGCATAAGATTGCGTAGTAGCATAATTATAGCACCTACTTTCGGTTTTAGCTTGTGAGGAGGCATTTGTCCTACAGCGTTTCGCTTTGTTTGTTGAAATGGTAGCTGTTGTTGAAGTGGGTGCACTTTGCCATTTGGACAGCAGAGGGCAACCTAACACTGATAAATTTCATCAGCTGAGTGCGGAAACATACCTAAGTGTTTTATATATATATAGATTCTAGTTGAATATTTAATCGACATTGCAGTTTCAACAGCTTTTTAATCGTTATTGAAAGCAGTACATTCGGGCACTTCAAGTTTTTCCAACCTCATATTTCCACACCATACATCATGATCGGAAGAATGTTAGCCCTATTTATTTATTTGTTTTATTGTTCCCTTGCTAGACGCTTATGCAGCAAGTAAATACTGTTTCAAAGCGCCCACAGGGAAATAGGAGGGAACAAGGGAGTAAACACATTAAAGACACAAACAATGTTAAAAACAGTGGAGGAAAAAGGAAAAAAGGACGAGCCTACTATGCCTTGTGAGTATTCAGAACGTGCAAGTGCAGCAAGGAAGAGGGCAGAGGGGGGAAGTGCTGGAGTGTCCATGCTCATGGGTGAGCCACAGATGAAGTTCATGGTTGAGGTGCATGGTGTGGTGAGTGCTACATGCCCTGGAGCCGTGTTGGGTGTAAGTGCAAGCCTTTAAGCTGAAGGGTGTGCCAGGGCAAGTGCTCAGGGTAGACAGGATCTGGGGTGATTGTGTGTGGGAGGTCAGGGCCCCGAGGATGCATAAGGGCCCAAGACACCAATCACAGCAACTATAAAGCTAAATAGTGTCTGCAGCAAACGCTCACCATGCAGACCCGCAAATGTATTCATGTCTCCTACTGCTTGTGTGGCCTTTTAGTGCTCATCGCACTTCATACGCTCACATATCACCACACCTCAGTATTTCAACCCCTTCTTTTGAGCAATACTATGCATAAACGTTCTACTGGTAACACCCACAGGCTTCAATACCATAACTTTTGTCTTTGTGGTATTCACTTTAAGTGCATTAGCTTTAGAATAGTCACCCAACACATCCTATTTCCTGCAGGTGTGTAATCTAACAGTAGGAGATCGTCGGTGTAACCGAGCTTGGATATGGAGATGTTACCAAACTTAATGGGGTGCGTTTCTGGCCAATCCTAAGCAACGTGTAAACCTGCCGGCGACCTATTGAACAGACTGGGAGCTCCAATACATCCTTTCCTAGCTCCTTTTCTCAACAGTGACCCTGCCAAGGTCATCCTCGGGGGATAGTTCAGGGGCAATGTGCGATTTGCAAGTAAGACCACAGGAGCAACACAGGTTCGATCTCCGAGTCCGCACTTAGAAACCTCTGGGTATTAAGCGCGTTATAAGTAACCAATTACAATTATAATTTAAAAAATGCACCAGAAAACCGATTTCGGCCATCACCTTTCCCATAGCTACGCCTCAAGTCTGATCCATATAACAGCGCGCGCCTAGTCCAGGGACACATCAGCAGATAATATATTGTACCTGCTTCCTCCCAGAACCCAGTGTGATTGGACGGGATTACCCGATAGGCATCAGCTCTCCGCCCCACTCTTCCGTGTCTGGTCTCCAGCTTTACACGGGCTCACCAGAGAACACCGCGTTCCTGTTATCCGGCAGCTGCTCCTGCTGAGGGCTGTGCTGGGCCTCCACTATCAGTCTGTAGACATCCTCCTTCTGTCAAGGCTTGGCTTTGGCCTCTGTTTAGTTCTCCACAATAAACCCTTTTCTTGGGATTTAATTCCGCTCGCTGGTTTGGTTCTTTTCTCAGACAGAAGATTAGTTTCTGGGACTGAACTCTGTTTCAGAGAATGCAATAGTTCCAGCACTTTCTTCCTGACACTGTACTTAAGCGCCCTATAATGTAGTCTGTCATGGCTGTTATCTTATTTCTGTGGACCTCTGGGATTAGCCTCAGTTTCCCAGAATGCACCGTCTGGGTCACTTTCGTTCATGCACTGGGCCCTTTTACCACCCGGAGTTCAGTGGGTCCATGTTCCTTGCCTGGGATTGGCCTCTCTGCCGCAGAGTGCAGCGCCTGATTCCCTCATTCTAGGCTCTCTGGCTCTAAGTCTCATTGCTCTTTCTCTGGTGTGTGCTTCGCCTCTATCTCCCTGTGTAAGAGTTTCTATTACTTTCCTTCAAGTATTGTGGCCTCTTACTGCTCTTTGGCGCTCCTGTGTTGTGGCCCTTGCATGTCAGCGAGCTCTCTTTGGTTTTGCTGTCGCGCTCAGATGTCTACAGTTGGTGGACCACTCTCCAGCTCTGCTGTCTGTCTCACATGCCTCTGGTTCGTGGATGCCTCTCCGGCTCCATCGTCTACCTCACATATCGCTGGTTCAAGAAATCCTTTCCGGCTCTGTCGTCTACCTCACATGGCTCTGGTTCAAGAACTCCTCTCCGGCTCCGTTGTCTACCTCACATGGCTCTGGTTCATGAACTCCTCTCCTGCTCTGTCATCTACCTCAGATGTCTCTGGTTTGTGTGCTCTTCTCCAGCTCCGTCATCTAGCGAACATGTATCTGGTTCGTGGACCTTGCACTCTGTCGTCTACCTCACCGTGTGTCTGGTTCGTGAGCTCCTCTCCTGCTCCGTCGTCTACCTCACATGTCTGTTTCGTGAGCTCCACTCCTGCTCCGTCGTCTACTTCACATGTCTCTGGTTCGTGAGCTCCTCTCCGGCTCCGTCGTCTACCTCACACGTCTCTGGTTCATGAGCTCCTCTCTGGCTGCGTCATCTACCTCACATGTCTCTGGTTCGTGAGCTCTTCTCCAGCTCCGTCGTCTAGCTCACATGTCTCTGGTTCATGAGCTCCTCTCCAGCTCTGTCGTCTACCTCACATGTCTCTGGTTCGTGAGCTCCTCTCCAGCTCCGTCGTCTACCTCACATGTCTCTGGTTCGTGGACCTCAGACTCTGTCGTCTACCTCACATGTCTCTGGTTCGTGAGCTCCTCTCCTTGATTTCATTGTCTTTTGCTGGATTTGTGAGTCTTCTCTCGTTGTCTCTGTTGTCTCCCTTACATGTTTCCACTTTGCGGGTTCCCTTGTCTGATTGGTTCCCTCAGTCAGGTTCGACTGGCTTATAGGAAAATAGGCCCATGGCCGAACTAAAAATGCAAAATGCTGGTGTGGGCCAGATTTTTGGGTCAAAGTGGGGCACTTTTTTGGCCAATGTGGGCCAGTTTCATGAGTTACGTCACTATACGGCTGATAGTTTTGACCAGTGTTCCTGATTAAATATTCTTTAAAATGCACAATTTGCATCACATTTGATCAAAAACCTCCCCCTTAGGTACTGTTCAAACCGCGTCACAAAAGGAATGACTTCCCATTTGCAACTGTGGGACACGTTTTCGTTGGTGCCCGAGACAATCTTATGGCCCAGTCCGAGCCTGCCCTCAGTCCCGCCAACGTGCTTCCTTCGCCTATTGGTGACTGGCACCTCTGTGGACCCTCTTCTCCTTGGAGCTGCTCTACTCTCTCAGCTGCCACGTGTTGGACCTCTGCAGGACTCTATCGTCACCAGCACCGACCATTGGCTCTCCCATGGCCCTAGTGCCTATATGTGGTATGGCGTTCTACTGGTTCCCCCAGTATAGCCATCCATTCCCCTTTGATTGTGGCACTCGGCCAGGAGGGCTCAAAAGAAGCTTGACCATGTCTGGTGATCAGCAGGGCTTAGTACAAGAGACCTCAACTTTCAGAAACAGGCTTCTCCTGCCACTGAACTCTTGGGGGTCAAGGCATAGATAAGCACGGGGCTTCAGATGAGTGCAAACAGGAGTACATTGATAAAGAACACTTGTGGGGATGAACTCAGTCTGTGTGATCTCCTTTCGGTCTCTGATAGCCCCTCTCCCCCTTTCGGGCATCTACGTGGATGGAGAACAGGAGGGGTGAGAGGGGGTGTTCAAACATGATACGTCACATTCTTTGCTACCTCAAGTCAACTCAGAGTCGAACATTCTCCTTAACGTTTTAGAGTTTGGAACTAGAGTAGCCACACCACCCTTCTCGGCCTGCGTGTACATATTGTACTCAGTAATTCAAGCACACAACCCTTGGATTCCTCATATATGTGTCAAATATAAAGCAGTGTGGTCTTTCTTATGTTCCTGAACTGTTATTTGGTTTTATGCTAAGCATACGGGAACCCTCATTGGTGCTGTTTGCCCCTATCCCTTTAATTCTGGGTAGTTTGAAATAGTATAAAGGGAGTGCACTAGACTACCCATCTTAGAATGATAACTTTTTACCAGAATACTATCCACATGGTTATTTTAGGTGTTTATAATGTGCCTTGCACGATAAAGACGCGTGCAACCTTCTTATTACAAGCCTAATAGCTACTGGATTCGATCATTAGAAATGAGCATTGCACGTTTTGAATGTTTATGCAATTAAATAGATTCCTTTTCTAACAGTTGCTTCAAAGAAAATATGCACCGGAGAATGCAAATCCTACCCAGAAAGAAAGGGACCATGACACAGAGGGAGAGAGCAAGAGAGAGAAAGAGAGAGAGAGAGAGAGAGGGATATAGGGAGAGAGAGAGAGAGAAGGGGAGAGAGAGAGAGAGAGAGAGGGAGAGAGCAAGAGAGAGAGAGAGGGGGAGACAGAGAGAGAGACAGGGAGAGAGAGAGGGGGGGAGACAGAGAGAGAGAGACAGAGAGAGAGAGCAAGAAAGAGAGGGAGAGAGAGAGAGAGAGGGGGGAGACAGGGAGAGAGAGACAGAGAGAGCAAGAAAGAGAGAGAGAGAGAGAGAGAGAGAGAGAGAGAGCAAGAAAGAGAAGGAGAGAGAGAGAGAGAGAGAGAGGGGAGAGACAGAGAGAGTTAGACAG